>NC_082716.1:101794851-101907351 GCF_030144855.1 Hypanus sabinus | reverse complement strand
TGGGGAGACTAGAGGTCATGGATTAAGGGTGAAAGGTGAAAAGTTTAAGGGAAGCATGAGGGGAAACGTCCTCACTCAGAGGATCATGAACGTGTGGAATGAGCTGCCAGTGCAAGTGGTACATGTGAGCTTGATTTCAACAGTTTGGATAGGTACATGGATGATAGGGGTATGGAGGGCTATGGTCCCGGTGCATATCAATGGGAGTAGGCAGTTTAAATAGTTTTGCCACAGTAGGCTGAAAGGCCTGTTTCTGTGCTGTACTTTTATATGATTAACCTGCCAGCTGGTATGTCTTCAGATTCTGGTAAGAAACCAGAGCACCCAGAGGAAACCAACACAGTCACAGAGACAGTGTACAAGCTGTGGTGGAAGAAGAATAAAGTTCATGGGAATTTGATGGACATCTTGGAGGAGATGGGCCAAAGGCCCTTTTTTATTGTATCATTATTCTATGATATACTTAGTTGTAAATTCCTCTCTTTCATTCCTTTCTATTTGACAATGACACAATGTATTTTATCAGATATCTGCTGCTCTCGGTCTGAGAGTCGAGCAGGCAGTTGAGACCCAAAAGCTTGGAACTTTGGAATCTAGAATTGAAAAGCTCATCTTGCAGACTGTTCATACAGATCGAATTATTCCATAGTTGGGTTGGGTTGAGTTGTTCTCTGATCTTGGCAATCCACTTGCAAACATTTTGTCACCATGCGAGGAGACACCTTGAGTCTGCTGTTGAGTGTCATTGTCCTCCAAATACTTGGCCTTTAAATACTCTTCAGTCAGCTGATTTGATGTGATGTGGTGGGGTGCTCTTGTCGCCAGTTGGTTGCTTCATGAACTTCATGTGTTGTGGTCTATAATTGTGCACATTTTGGCTTATAAATAGGATTGCAGTCTACATGTTTATTTGCAGAAGACCATGACTCTAGACAGGCCACGCACCATGACTTTCACTGATACCCAGTTGAATTTGTGCCCCTCTTGATCTTCATGGGAAGAGACAAGGAAGAGTTGGTCATGCCGCTTCACAGCCAGTTGATGTTCATGGATCCTTGTGGTTAGTTTTCTCCCAGTTCGGCCGATATAATATTTGTCGCAGCCCCTGCTTTGGAGTTTGTAGACCACATTGGTTTTGGTTTGTTCTTTTCATCTGCAGAGTAGTCTCCTCAACGTTGCTGTTGGCTTGTGTCCAACCAGAACTCTGTGATGGTTGAGCAGCTGGGATACCATTTCTGAGATGTTTTGAATGTACGGAAGAAGAACTGGACTGGTGGCTTCTTGGGTGATGCATTGTTGACCTCATAGGCAACTTCCACAGTATATTGAGGTAGAATAAAACAGTAAGAAGTGTAGAGTAAAGTGTCGCAGAGAGAAAAAGTAGTGCATGTAGACAATAAGGTGCAAGATCATAATGAGGCCAACTGTCCATCTTATCCTATCAGGGAACTACTCAATAATAGCTGGGTAGAAGCTATTGAGCCTGGTTGTATGTACTTGTAGGCTTTTGTAGCTTCTGTCCAGTGGAAGGGAAGAATGTCCAGGGTGAGAGGGATCTTTCATTATGATGGGTGGTTTACTGGGCAGTGAGAAGGATAGACAGTATCCATAAAGGGGAGGATGTTTACTGTGATGTGCTGAGCTGTGTCCACAACTCTGTGCAGTTTCTTGCGAGCAGATTCCTCACTCTCTTTAAACACGAGAAAGACTGCAGATACTGGAAACCCAGAGCAACACACACAAAATGCTGAAGGAACTCTGCAGGTCAGGCAGCATCTATGGAAATGAAAAGATAGTTGAAGTTTCAGGCCAAGACCTTTCTTCAGGACTGAGAAGGAAGGGGGAAAATGCCAGAATAAGAAGGTGAGGGGAGGGGAAGGAGGTTAGCTGGAGGGTGATAGGTGAAGCCAGCTGGGTGGGAAATGGAAAAGGCTAGAGAAGAAGGAATCTAATAGGAGAAGAGAGTGGACTATAGGAGAAAGGGAAGGAGGTGTGGACTTGGGGGAAGTAATAGGCAAGTGAGAACAAGTAAAAGGTCAGAGTGGGGAATAAAGAAAGGGGGTGGGAATTTGCTTACTGGAGAAGAAATTGATATTTATACCATCAGGTTAGAGGCTAACCAGACGGAATATAACATGTTGTTCCTATATCCTGAGCGTGTCCTTGTCACGGTGCAAAGGAGACCATGGACTAGCACATCGGGATGCGAAAGGGAATCAGAATTAAACTGTTTGGCCACCGAGAAGTTGCGTTTTGGTTGGTGCAGAGGTGTTCGGTGAAGTGGTCATCCAATCTGCGACTGGTCTCACATTAGGAGAGCCAGACACAGTAGAACATCACTCTTTTGTTGTGAAGGTCTTGAGCTTGCCTGCCTTCCTTGCAAGCTTCCAACTTCCACTGCCTTGAGTGAGAGGGCAGTGTTCTGAGGAAGGTTGCTGAGAGTGCTGCAGAAATGGGAATCTTCTGTTTCTGATGAGGGACTTCGGGAATGGCATTACATAGCATTAGGTGGCTCACTCTAACACTACCCTCACTATTTAGGTTAGGAACAAGGGTCCCAAAGTGTCCCTACCTTTGAGACATCAAAACTTTGGGAAAATCCCAGCCCAGTTTAGAAGGCTTATGGAATACTTGCTGTTATTATTCAAGGCATTGAGTTCAAAAGTCAAGAGGTTATGTTGCAAATTTATAAAACTCTAGTTAGGTTTCATCTGTAGTATTGTGTGCAGTCCTGGTTGCCCCACTATAGGGAGGATGTTGAGGCTTTGGAGAGGGTGCAGGAGAGGTTTACCAGGACGCTGCCTGGTTTAGAAGGCACGTGATGAGAGGCCGGATAACCTTGGGTTGTTTTCTCCGGGCAGCAGCTGAAGGGAGATCTGATTGAGGTTTATAAGATTATAAGAGGCATAGATAGTGAATATCTTTTTCCCAGGGTTGAAATGCATTGAAGGTGAGAATGAGTATGTTCAAGGGGGATGTGAGGGGTAAGTTTTATGCTCAGTGGTGGATGCTGGAATGCGCAGCCTGGTGTAGTGGTAGAGGCAAACACATTTGAGGCTTTTAAGAGACGTTTAGATAAACACATGAATGTGAGGAAGATGGTGGGGTATGGACATTATATAGGCAGGAGAAATTAGATTTGCTTTGCAACTGGTTGGGCAGAACATTGTGGGCTGAATGGCCTGTTCCTGTGTTGTATTGTTCAATGCCCTAGCTCCAAACAGAGAAATAAGAGAGAGGCAATGGCAGGAATCCACTTCTGAAAGATTCCAAGGAGAGGCAGTGGGCACAGAGAGAGTACAGCTGGAGCAGAGCTCCTGATACAGTGGTTAGGCTCCAGAATATGGAAAATGGAACGGCTGGTACCGATGCGGGCTATGTTTGGTGCTGGTGCTGGGTAAGGTTCCTCAGGATGGTTGTCAGAGCTTGCATCAGTCTGCGGTCTGCACAGAGCGAGGACTGTAATCAGTAAATGAAAGTAATTAGAGACTGTGGGGATTTGAAGGATTTTGCCTTGGTACCTGGTGCTCAGTATGCATAATTCAACAGTAGATTGTTTTGCTCAGAGGAGCTACATGATCGACACTGGGCCCCACACAGAAGGACACCATGTTATGTACATTATGCAGCAGAACTCCTGAGAATCTGAGCCACAAACCTGTTGGCCATTTCAGTCCACATGCGTGTTGCTAAGGCAACAACAGCCTGATTAAAAATTACAATAATCAATAACAACATTTACATTTTGGGAAATGAATGCTTCAGTCATAGTGCAAAAGACAGAGGGGAAGATGGGAGAAGGGATGGAGACAGAGAAATGATGAGAGAAGGAGGTAAAAGAGAAGTGAAAGGAGATCAACAAGTGTGGTTAAGAAGATGAATAGTGTTTTGGCCGTTGGGGGATTGGGTTCAAGAGCCACAAGGTAATGTTGCAGCTTTATAAAACCCTGGCTAGACCACACTTGGAATAGTGTGTTCAGTTCTGGTTGTCTCATTATTGGAAGGATGTGGAAGCTTTAGAGAGAGTTCAGAGGAGATTTACCTAGATGCTGCCTGGTGTCGAGAGGATGTCTTACGAGGATAGGCTGAGTGAGCTAGGGGTGTTGTCTTTGGAGAGAAGGAGGATGAGAGGAGTACAAGATGATAAGAGGCATCAAGTTAAGTTCAAGTTTTTGCCCTTCAACCGTATACAGTGTATACTGTGAAACAAAGCAGTGCTCCTCCGGATCAAGATGCACAACACAGTGCATATAAGACCATAAGACTGTAAGACAGAGGAGCAGGATTTGGCCATTTGGCCCATCAACTCTGCTCCCCCTTTTCATCGTGGCCGATCCATTTCGCACTCAGCCCCAATCTCCTTCCTTCTCCCCTTATCCTCCATTCTCTGACTAAGCAAGCACGTATCAACCTCCGCGTCAGAGACCTGGCCTCCACAGCCACCTGCGGCAATGAATCCCGTAGGTTCACCGCTCTCTGGCCGGAGAAATTCCTCCTCATTGCCATTCTAAATGGATGCCCTTCAATTCTGAGGCCATGCCCTCAAGTCATAAACTCCCCCACCTTCCTCTCCACATCCACTCTATCGAGGCTCATTCAAGAGTCACCCCTCATTCTTCAGAGTTCCAGCGAGTGCAGTCCTTCGATCGCTGCTCATATGATAAGCCTTTCAGCCTTGGAACTCACACACAACGCATAATGATATATTATCACAAATACATTAGCAAATAATAAAATATATTCCATATAAAATATATTTAGCATTTACGACACAAGTTAAAAAGTAATGAATATAACGCTACTGGCACTTCGTACAGGATGCAATCTGGGTGACGGAAGGGAATAGAAGGGAGTCTACGAACAGAGTGAACCGCCAGTGTATTTTCCTAGCATGGAAATGACTGATACGAGACAGCATAATTTTAAGATGATCGGAGGAAAGTACTGGGGGGATGTCAGAAGTAGGTTTGGAAAGCATGAAATACACTGCCAGAGATGGCGGTAGAGGTGGATACACCAGGGGCATTTAAGAAGCTCTTGGATAGACACATAGGTGATAGAAAAATGAGGACTACGTAGGAGGGAAGGGTTAGATTAGACTAAAAGGTCAGCACAACTTTGTAGAGCCAAGAGCATTCTAACTGGTTGCAACACCATCCAGCAAGGAGGGGCCACTGCACAGGATTGAAAAAAGCTACAGAGCATTATAAGCTCAGCCTGCTTGTGGGCTGTAGGAACTAGCCTCCCCAGCATCCAGGACACCTTCAAAAGGCAATGTCTCAAAAAGGCATCACTCACCTCTTCTCATTGCTGCCATCAGGGAGAAGGTACAGGATCCTGAAGTCAAAGACTCAATGATTCAGGACTATCTCATTCCCCTCTACCACCCAATTTCTGAATGGACATTGAACCCATGAACACTACTTCTCTTTTTGCATTACTTATTTAATTTTATATAAACGAGTACTTCTTGTTGTAATTTTATTATGTATTGCCATGCCCTGCTGCTGCATAACAACACATTTCATGACAATTGCCAGGGATATTAAACCTGATTCGGATTCTGAGTTTTTCAGCATTTCTGCTTTCACTTTTTGTTTCTCTGTTAGTAGGTGTTTCTATCATGTCTCCTCTGATCCTCGGCTCCGGGCTTCAGGAAAGCGTAGCTTCCTTGGGCTGAGTTCCAGTCTGAGAAGAAGGGTTACGTGGTGCGGGACGGTTAGGTTGACCTTCGAATAGATTAAAACGTTGGCACAACATTGTGGGCCAAAGGGCGTGCACAGTGCAGTAATATTCTATGTGGAAGTTCATTAGAACGAGGGAGATACAATCTGAATTTCTATGACGACTTTAGGACATCCCCCACTCCATCCAGTCAGTCAGCGATGCACAGTGTAGTCATTTTTGTAAGGTGGGGAAAGTAAATCATAGTCACAGAAAAGTACATCACAGAAACAGGCTCTTGGGCCCATCTAGTCTATGCTGAACCATTTGAACTGCTAACACCCATCGACCTGCACCAGGACCGTAGCCCCCCCATACCCCTACCATCCATGTACCTACTCAAACTGCTCTTAAACATTGAAATCAAGCTCGCATGCACCATTTGCACTGGCTGCTCATTCCACACTCTCATGACCCTCTGAGGGAAGAAGTTCCCCTTCATGTTTCCCTTAAACCTTTCACCCTTAACCCAGTCTCCCCTCTAGTCTCCCCTCCATTTTCCTGCTTCTTGCTCCAACCCCAGTGGAATCCATTTAACTAAAACAGTGAGGCCAAATAAATTTCAGTATAATTGAAAATATATTTCTGAGATTTCAATTTGCAGGCAGAATAATTAAAACATTAGATCTATGCTTTATCACAATTTTCTGCGTTTGGTTATGGTAATTGGGATTGGGGAATTATTTTGAGTACAGATCTAATTAATGGGCCAGCAACCCATTAGAGTAATGGAAGTGCTTTTACAGAGTACAAGTCAATCTTACAACTCAAATAATTTCATTATAAGAAGCAAGTGTGGATTGGTCAGGCAGGAGAATTGGAATTATTTTTTGGATAAGGGGGTGAGGGATCTATCTGCTGTCTTAGGCTGGCTGTGCTAATTCCAATGAATATCAAGAATCTTGCATCCTGAATACTTGGGGCGTATTTTATAGATTTTGGCTGCAGATCATGAAAATCAGCATGAAATTTCCCTATCACGTACCATTTTTTTAAAAAATTGCCTACATTTGTTATTTCAATTCATAATTCAAGTCAGAATAACTGATGCCAAGATTAAGGTAAGAAAGGGATTTTTGTTAGTCCACAAATCAACCTGGTCACCAATGATAGGCAAGTTGAAAAGCTTCTAGTGGGACTGGAAAGAATCACATGGAAGGCATTCAAGGATGTTGTTGAAAATTTTCTTGGCAACTACACAGCCAACAGTATGCAGCTGGTTGACAACAGGCTTCAAGCATACAAAACCATGAAGTGCAACATGTCACTGAAGATTCATTTCTGCATTCCCATTTAGACTTCTTCCCTGCAAATCTTGACACTGTCAGTGACGAGCATGGTGAAAGGTTTCACCAGGACATTGTGGTCATGGAGAAACGGTATCAGGGCAACTGGAATCCATCAATACTGGCTGATTATTGTTGGACGTTTAAGCATGAAGCCTCAGACACTGAGTACAATGAAATCATCAATGAAACATTTTAGCTTATTTGAACTACTGCAAAGCATCAGCACCATTATTCAATTAAATGCATTATATTCAATAAAAGTTAATTTATTTTTTCTCCGAATTCCTATGTGATACAAGTAGTCTGAAATTGTATCTGTGTCCAGTTTCAAGTGGTCTATCATAAACAAAAAAAAATCCTGAGGAAGCAACAATTGCAAAAAAAAATTGTTGTCCAGTTTTCTCAAAGCACTTCATGCAGTGAAGGGAAAGGAACATTAGGAGATACCTACACATTCATGCAAATATTTAATAGGTTGCAATCAACATCAGCAAAACCAAAGAGCTGATTGTGGACTTTAGAAAGGGCAAGATGAGGGAACTCACACCAGTCCTTATTGAGGGATCAGAAGTAAAAAGTGTGAGCAATTCCTGGGAGTCAACATCTCCGAGATTCTAACCCGGGCCCAACATATCGATGTCAATGGAGCTACAAAGAAGGCATGGCAGCAGCTATATTTCATTAGGAGTTTAAGGAGATTTGGTATGCCACCATAGACACTTGCAAAGTTCTATAGATGCACCTGGAAAGCACTCTAACCGGGCTGCATCTCTGTTTTGTATGGTGGGCCGATTTGGGGACTACAGCACAGGATGGAAGTAAGCTGCAGAGAAAGATCGAAGTCAGCTCCATCAGGAGGACCAGCTTCCATAGTATCCAGACCCTCTTAAAGGAGCGGTGTTTCAGGAAGGTGGTATCATCGAGGACCCTCAACAGGGACGAGGTACACAAGCCTAAGACACACACTCAGCTATTCAGGAACAGCTTCTCTCCCTCTCCATCAGATTTCTGAATGAACATTGAACCCGTGAACACTACCTCACAACTTTATTTCCTATTTTTGTACTACATATTTAATTTAACCATTTAATATATACATATTGTAATTCAGAATTTTCCTTTTTTGCTCTATTATTATGTATTGCAATGTACTGCCGCGTAAAACAATGAATTTCACAACATCTGCCATTGGTATTAAACCTGATTCTGATTTTGATGTGGCAGCAACTCCATGCATAAATCAGGGATTCCCAACCTTTCTTATGCCATGGACCCCTACCATTAACCAAGGGCTCTTCACGGTCTCTCAAGTTTATAGAGTATGGTGAAAAAAATGGGAAAAACAGTCCTGTGAGTGATAGTTCTATGGGCGAAAATGCCTTGATAATTGAAAGGTCAGAGGATAATGGCCAGATTGGTTCAAACTGACAGGAAGCTGACTGTAAGAGCCATGTATCTATTTAGTGTCAGTCTGTGTTGTATTTTATGTTATGTGTTTATTATGGGTAATTTGTCAGCTGGGTTGGGTGTGGTGGCAAAGAGTATAGTTATGTATTCGCGCTTTGTCTTAGTCAGCTTAGACTAGTCGAGAGTTCGAAGCCACCAGGGAATGATATTTTTAGTTGACCGCTAGTTCTGCAAACTGGAGTGCTTATTTCATTAATTTTTCTATATTGCTAACTTTAGTTTTGTTAGTTTTTTTTACTGCTACAAGATCGTTCACTGGGTTCTCTGATTTTGTAATAAAAGATTGAACGTAGTTTTTTTGACTTGGAACTCAGTTATTTTGGAAGTGTGCCGGACTGTGTAAACTCCCGCACTCAGTCTCTTCACTGTTTCGGTTTGCTTTCAAGAACCCACTACAGCAACTATTAACTCAAATAACCATGCATTACAACAGCAGTGGGCAGAAAAGCACCTCTGAACGCATTAAACGTCAAACCTTGAAGTGGACGGGCTACAGCAGCAGAAGACCATCAACATCCATTCAGTGGCCACTTTATTAGCTGCAGGACGTACCTCACAAAGTGGCCACAGTGTGTATTGTGATTGGCTGGCATGAAACGTGGCTGAAAAACTGCATTTCGTTCTGATAGAAGGAAATAAAGAGAGAAAGATTAAGATTTCTGTAGCATCTTTCGCATCCTCACATTGGGTGGCATGGTAGTGCAGCAGTTAAGCAATCACATTATGGCACCAGCTGTAAGTTACTGCTTGTTAAATTGCAGGCGTTTAGGATAGTAGTGAACATCCTCCATCTCTGGATGTGTTCAGGGTTTTGGTTTTCACTATTGTCAGTTATACAAGTCCTGGGAAGAGACTCAGGAATACCGTCACACTCAGATGTAGAAGGATTCTTCATTGTTGTTTCTGTAACAATTTTGTTTGACCAGTCAGGGTGGTTAGCCTTGAGCTGAACCCTCCAACCTGGAGGACCTCTTAATCTGACCTCTACCCTTGGACCTGTTTGGCATGGGTGACCCTACCAAGAGGCAAAGCACAAGGCCCTGACTCCAGCCAACATCACTCTCCGGGTCATTGAGGCACGCGAGCCTCCAAACCCGACAGCGAGTTGGAAGACCATCAGAGTTCAATTCCTGCTGGTGGTCACCTGGCATTGCTCATGGGTATATATGTGTCCGGTTCACTGTCGAGAAAGAAGACATAGGGTCCAAGGGTAGCATGGGACTGCTTCAAGACCGTTGGGCATTGTGAAGGGTTAAATGCTATCCTTGATGAGGATAAGAATGTATTAATGTAATATATATTAATTATGATTTCTCTGGTCTTTGGTTTTGTAATATGATTGTATATTAGTGTAGTAGTCAGAATTTGTAATAAAAGTAGTTTTGAAAAAAAAGATGAACCTTGTGAAAGGAGTTTGTTTCAGATTCTGACGGAGAAGAATTAATATAAACAGTCAACACTTGCAATCACTGCATCTATCTGGGTTAATAATTGCTGAAATTAACCTTGCTTGCTTACAGGGGAACAATAGAAATCCCCTGTGAAACATATTTATCATTTCACTTACACTGCGTGTCAGGTTGATGTGAAAACTTCAGGATTGCATTCTAACAAGCAGGGTGTTAGTGTGGAGTTCTTCTTCCTTCTACTCACAGGACATCATCAGGACATGCCCCAATCTCTGACCCAAAACTCTTCCCATCCCAGTTCACCCCTGCCCCTTGCCCCCCCCTCCCCCAACCCTGATCAGCACCTTATTGTATTCAATCCTTTAGTCACAACAGGGAAGCATTTCTGTAAGGTTAGGTTTCATCTCTAACCAGTGCTAAAGGAGAAAAGTTCAAAGTTCCAAGAACATTTATTATCAAAGTACATATATGTCACCATGTACAACCCTGAGATTCATTGTTCTGTGGGCGTACTCAATAAATCAAGAAATCTATAATAGAATAAGAACCATAATAGAATCAATGAAAGACCGCACCAACTTGGGCACTCAGTCAGTGTGCAAAAGACTGCAGATACAAAAAGAAAGAAATAATAATAATGAATAAATAAGCACTAAATATCAAGAACATGAGATGAAAAGTCCTTGAAAATGAGTCCATTGGTTGTGGGAACATTTTAATGATGGGACAAGTGAAGCTGAGTGCAGTTATCCCCTCTGGTTCAGGAGCCTGATGGTTGTGGGGTGATAACTGTTCCTGAACCTGGTGGTGTGGGACCTGAGGCTCATTGTGGTGAGTGAAGTTATCCTCACTGGTTCAGGAGCCTGATGGTTGAGGGGTAATAACTGTTCCTGGACCTGGTGGGGTGGGACCTGAGGCTCTTGTACCTTCTACCTGATGGCAGCAGCGAGAAGAGAGCTTGTCCTGGGTGGTGGTGGTCCCTGATGATTGATACTTGAAAAGCATTTCATGTAGATGTGCTCCATGGTGAGGAGGGCTTTAAATGTGATGGACTAGGCCGTATCCACCACTTTTTGTAGGCTTTTCTCTTCAGAGGCATTGGTGTTTCCATACCAGGCTGTGATGCAGCCAGTCAAAACACTGCACATCTATAGAAGTTTCTCAAAGTTTTAGATGACATGCCGAATCTCTGCAAACTACTCAGGAAGTAGAGGCACTGCCGTGCTTTCTTCATAATTGCACTTATGTACTGGGTCCAGGACAGGTCCTCCGAAATAGTAACACCCAGGAATTTAAAGTTGCTGACCCTCTCCAACTCTGATGCTCCAATGTGGACCAGCTCAAGATGATCTGGTTTCTCTCTCCTGAAGCTGAAACCCTTCACCAGGACTGGAAAGGAAGAGGAGAATTCAGAGTAAGAAGGAGGGGAGAAGGGCGGAAGGTGTACGAGATGGCAGGTGATAGGTGAAACTGGGAGAGGGGAGGCGGTGAAGCTGATGAAGGGTCTCAGCCCGAAACGTTGACTACTCTTTTCTCACGGATGCTGCCTGACCTGCTGAGTTCTTCCAGAGTCGTGTACGTATTCTTTGATCCACAGCATCTGCAGTTGTATTTTTGTGAACTGGGAAGTTGACTGGTGAAAGAGGTAAATGGCTGGAGATAGGAGAGGACAGAAGACCATGGAGGAAAGGGAAGGAGGAAGGAGCACTAGAGGACGAATGTGCAAACACCACAAAGTCAGTGGGGAGGATGGGTTTGAACTCTGGAGTGGTGAGCCAGCTGTCCTCACCCACAAAGCCGCTCTCACATTGTGCGATGCTGTGCATCGTTTGAAGTCTCCTTTCCCGGTCTTGTTCACACAACATTGGACCACAGCTTCACGTTTTGAAATAACACTGCAGCTTTTAATTAGGTTAAGCTGATAGCTCCATTTGTTGTAATTAAACAAGAGAGATGCAGTTAGCCAGAACTGCCACATCATCCTAAATGCACAACCTCTGTTTAATGGCTTTCCCTGCTTGTTACCGTGTGTTCTGTAACAGCTGGCTTCAGCCTCATCCAGTCCCTGCGACTCACACACTGCTCCCCCCCGGTGCGGATGACAGGCTGGAGCAAGTAAATCTGCCTTTGCAATGCAACCTTGGGGAGTTGCTTGCAAAATGTATGCTCCCAAACCGCCTTTAACCTATGGATTATTGCCGAAACATAGTGCGGGAGCCAGCTGTGAGAGCTTTAAACATACTGAGCTTGCTTAGTGTTCATTAGGGATCTTCTCCCAGAATATAGCACAGAGCTGGAATCAAGTTAAGGGCATCAGAAGACTGCATGGTTCTGCCTGCTGGATTGCTAGAACGTTCTAATGCAGCCACAGGATATAACACAACCGCCATAATCAAAATGAACCGGCAGAAATTCAAGCTTAGACGGAAGCTTAGACACCAGCAGTACAGGAACAATTCTGTCTTATGCCTTTGTATTTTCATTTGGCTGTCCTCAGCTGGAGAAACATTTGGTTTTTTTTATTGCCGAAGTACATTTATTGGAACTTATTGGCTCTATATAATTTCTGTATTATAGGAAGGATGTTGAGGCTTTGGAGAGGGTGCAGAAGAGGTTGATAAGGATGCTACCTGGTTTAGAGGGCACGTGCTATCACGAGAGGCTGGATAAAGTTGGGTTGTTTTCTCTGGAGTGACAGAGGCTGAGGGGAGATCTGATAGAGATACATTGAAGGTGAGGGGGGAAGGTTCAAAGGGGATGTGAGGAGTGTGTTTTTTACTCAGAGAGTGGTGGATGCCTGGAATCAGCTGCCTGGTACAGTGGTAGAGGCAAATCCATCAGAGGCTTTTAAGAGATGTTTAGATAGGGGCATGAATGTGAAGGAGATGGAAGGATGTGGACATTGTGCAGGTAGCAGGGATTAGTTTTTGGGTATTGTTTTGATTTACTTTATAGCTGGTTTGGCACAATATTTTGGCCAAAGGACCTGTTTTTGTGCTGTACTGCTCTATGTTCTATAATACTACAATGAAGCTACACAGACAACAGTAAGTAACACAAGCTAAATTAATAAAATAAATTATTAAATTAATACAGTAAATTAAATTTTATTTAAATTATTAAGACTGTAAGACCATAAGGTTCAAGAGCAGAACTAAGCCATTTGGCCCATCGAGTCTGCTTCACCATTGCATCATGGCTGATCCATTTCCCTCTCAGCTCCGGTCTCCTGCCTTCTCCCCGTATCCCTTCATACCCTGACCAATCAAGAACCGATCAACCTCTTCCTTAAGTATACATAAATACTTGGCCTCCACAGCCACCTGTGACTATGAATTCTATAGATTCACCACTCCCTGGATAAGGAAATCCCTCCTGATCTCTGTTCTGATTGGATGCTCCTCTATTCTAAGGCTGTGCCCTCTAATCCGAGACTCTCTCACCATAGGAGACATCCTCTCCACATCCACCCTGTCGAGGCCTTTCAATATTCAATAGGTTTCAATCATTCTTTTAAACTCCAGCAACTACAGGCCCAGAGCCATCGAGTGCTCCTCATTCATTAACCCTTCCATTCCTGGAATCATTCCCTTAATGTCCTTATAAGGGGCTAGTAATTTAAAATAGACTTGTAAAAGAACATCTTCACCCAGATGGAGGTGAACCTTGTGAATTCCCTGCCTCGGACTTTGTAGAGGCTAGTTACTGTGGAGATTAAAGAGGAAGTCAGTAAACTCTTGGAAGATTGGGGATTGAGGGTGATGGAGATCTCACAAGAGAGAGGGAGATGAGGCTAGGGTAAGTCAGCCATGATCATGTTGATAGGTGGGGCACATCTGAGGGGCTGAGTGGCCTATTGGCTGTGAACTTATTGAATTGTCAAACAGACTCAAGGATGCTATTGATTTCTTATAAATGGAGGACATCCCTGTAAGTTCAATGCACGATGATATTTATAGAGTTGTAGAGTTATAGACCTCCAAGAGGATCACATCCTTGTTGTAGGGTTTGGAGGCTTGTGTGCCTCAATGACCCAGAGAGCTATGCTGACTGGAGTCAGGACCTTGTGCTTTGTCTCTTGGTAGGGTCACCCATGCCAAACAGGTCAAAGGGTAGACGACAGACTAAGAGTGGTCCACTGGTCTTCCAGGTTCAGGGGTTCAGAGCCTAACTGGTCAAACAAATTGTTACAGAAGCAGCAATGAAGAACCCTTCTTTATTTGTGTGTGACAGTGTGGACAAGGACAGACAGAGATGGAGAACCTTAACTGAGACATAGATAGAGTGGACAGGGAGTATCTGTTTCCCAGGTAGAAATGCATTTATTGAAAGTGAGAGGGGTAGGTTCAAAGGGAATGTAAGTGTTACGTTTTTTACTCAGAGAGTGGTGGATGCCTGGAATGTGCTGCCTGGTAAGGTTATGGAGGCAAATCCATCAGAGGCTTTTAAGAGACATTTGGATAGGGGCACGAATGTGAGGAAGATGGAGGAATATGGACATGGCATAGGTAGGAGGGGATATTTTTTGTTTTTTTAATTTTCTTTTTAGTTGGTTCAACACAATATTATGGGCTGAAGGGCCTGTTCCTATGCTGTACTTGTTCCAGTGACTTCATGAGGGGTACTAGGAGGTTGAATGCACACAGCCTTTGAACCAAAAAAATAGAAGGCTTGGGTTTAAGATAAGAGGGGAAAGGTTTTTAAAGGACCCAAATGGCAACCGTCATTCAGAGTGTGGTGTGTATATGGAAAGAGTTGCCAGGGGGAAATGGTTGAGGCAGCTACAAATAAGACATTTAAAGAATTAAAGTTTAAAGATTAGATTAACTTTATTTTTCACACATACATCAAATCATCAAAATATACAGTGAAATGTGTTGTTTGCGTCAACAACCAGCACAGTCAGAGGATATGCTGGTGGCAGCCCGCAAATGTCGCCCACGCTTCCTGTGTCAACATAACATGCCCACAACTCACTGACCCTGACCCGCGAGCCTTTGGACTGTGGGAGGTAACCGGGGTACCCAGAGGAAATCCGTACGGTCATGCCGAGAAAATCCTTACAGTCAGGTGCAGGAATTGAACATGGGTCACTGGCACTGTAATAGTATTAGGCTAACTGCTATATACTGTGCTGCAAGTTTTAAAACATAGAAAAACTAGAGCACAATACAGGCCCTTCGGCGCACAATGCTGTGCCAAACATGTATTTACCTCGAGTTACACATAGCCTTCTATTTTTCTAAGCTCCATGTACCTATCCATTAGTCTCTTAAATGACCACATTGGATCTGCCTCCACCACCATCGCCAGCAACCAATATCACATGCTCACCACTCTCTGTATAAAATACTTAGCCCTGACATCTCCTCTGTACCTACTTCCAAGCACCTTAAAACTGTGCCTTCTCGTATTTGCCATTTCAGCCCTGGGAAAAAGCCTCTGACTATCCACACGATCAATGCCTCTCATCATCTTGTACACCTCTATCAGGTCACTTGTTATCCTCCATCGCTCCAAGGGGAAAGGGCCAAGTTCACTCAACCTATTCTCATAAGACATGCTCCCCAATTCAGGCAACATCCTTGTAAATCTCCTCTGCACCCTTTCTATAGTTTCCACATCCTTCCTATAGTGAGATGACCAGAACTGAGCCCAGTACCCCAAGTGGGGTCTGACCAGGGTCCTATATAGCTGCAACATTACCTCTTGGCTCCTAAATTCAATTCCACGATTAATGAAAGCCAATACACTATATACCTTCTTAACCACAGAATCAAGCTGCGCAGCTGCTTTGAGCGTCCTATGGACTCGGACCCCAAGATCCCTCTGATCCTCCACAATGACAAGAGTCTTACCATTAATAGTATATTCTGCTATCATATTTGACCTACCAAAATGAACCACCTCACATTTATCTGGGTTGAACTCCATCTGCTACTCTCAGCCCAGTTTTGCATCCTATCAATGTCCCGTTGTAACCTCTGACAGCCCTCCACGCTATCCACAACACCCCCAAACTTTGTGTCATCTGCAAATTTACTAACCCAACCCTCCACTTCCTCATCCAGGTCATTTAAAAAAATCACGAAGAGTAAGGGTCCCAGAACAGATCCCTGAGGCACACCACCTCCATGAAGAATATGACCAGTCTACAACCACTCTTTGCCTTCTGTGCGCAAGCCAATTCATGATCCACAAAGCAATGTCCCCTTGGATCCCATGCCTCCTTACTTTCTCAATCAGCCTTGCATAGGGTACCTTGTCAAATGCCTTGCTGCTTTACCTTCATCAATGTGTTTAGTCTAACTTGCTCCCACAGAAACTCAGTAGAAATTCTTTCCATTACTTCCTCCTTTTCTGTAGCCATGACACTATCTCTAATCAGGTTTGTAAGGCACAACCTGCCTATGAAAAAGCCATGCTGACTATTCCTAATCATATTATGCCTCTCTAAGTGTTCGTAAATTCTGCCTCTCAAGATCTTCTCCATCAACTTACCAACCACTGAAGTAAGACTCACTGGTCTATAATTTCCTGGGCTATCTCTACTCCCTTTTTTGAATAAAGGAACTACATCCGCAACCCTCCAATCCTTCAGAACCTCCCCTGTCCCCACTGATGATGCAAAGATCATTTCCAAAGGCTCAGCAATCTCCTCCCGTGCCTCCCACAGTAGTCTGGGGAACGTCTCATCTGGTTCCGGAGACTTACCCAACTTGATGCTTTCCAAAAGCTCCAGCACATTCCCTTTCTTAATGTCTATTTGCTCAAGCTTTTCAATCCATTGTAAGTCATCCCTACAATTACCAAGATCTTTTTCCGTAGTGGATACTGAAGCAAAGTATTCATTAAGTACCTCACCTACCTCCTCCAGTTCCAAACACACTTCCCCACTGTCACACTTGATTGGTCCTATTCTCTCACATTTTATCCTCTTGCTCTTCACATACTTGTAGAATGGCTTGGGATTTTCTTTAATCCTGCTTGCCAAGGCCTTCTCATGGCCCCTTCTGGCTCTCCTAATGTCATTCCTAAATTCCTTCCTGTTAACCTTTTAATCTTCTAAATCTCTATCATTATCTAGTTTTTTGAACCTTTTGTAAGCTTTTCTTTTCTTCTTGACTAGATTTACAACAGCATTTGTACACCATGGTTCCTGTACCCTACCATCCTTTCCCGGTCTCATTGGAACGTACCTATGCAGAACTCCACACAAATATCCCCTGAACATTAGCCACATTTCGTTGTGTTCTTTATATTAATACATACTGTGGGTTACTAATAAAGAAACATCTTCCAGAAGAAATAGAACTTTTATTTAATAACAACAACCACACGTGTCTTACAACGCCATGCTTCCAGATCTTTCTATCATTTCTGCACATGCTCAGAACTCTCCAATCACATTCTTATGTGTGATATCACCACATCCTCCTTTCCTTAAAAAGAAAAACAAACAGCAACATTGAACAGAGCAAATGCATAATTTAACATGTCTCTATCAGTCTCTCTGGGGGGTCTGTGAACACGGGTAGACCTTCTCAGTGGTTCACAGAGTTCTTGTGTTTCATTGTTATTTCCATGTTTTGTCTAGTCTGCATCAGTTAACTGAAACTCTGAATTTGGCTCTTTCTTGAGGTCTGTACGATTTCTTCTTAACATTGTTCCTTCTTCTGTTTGGACCATGTATGACCTGGGTTGTGCTCCTTCAAGTACTGTAGCTTTCTTAATTCCTTCCACTTTCATTTGTAACAAAATATGAATCTTCTTTTCTTCATCTAATTCATTCATTAACTATGTAATCTCTTTTTTGTGGTGAGACTTCATCATTTCAATAAAACTTCTCAATTCCTTCACTTGTGCTTTCACTTCTTCAATTGGATCATGATCCTTGTCACTCTTTGGCTTCAGATCAATATCGTACTGTACTGGCAAGCTTGGCCTTTGTCCTCCTGCAGAGGTAAGATTGTGATGGAATGCATGGCCCATCGACACATGTGCGTTACTTCCAGAGGGCAAAATTGCAACTCCTGGTTTTGGTGGCAATGATTTATCAGATGCTGGTAACAAAGGGATGGGTCTGGGATCCTATTTTATGACTTCTAGCCATTCCATTCTGTCAAGCTCTGTTTTCAGTTGATGACGTAATGAAAAAGGCACTTTTCTACATGGATGTACTACAGGTGGCACTGTGTTGTCAATTTTAATCGTGTGCTCTCCTGGAAGACAAACAATCCCTTTGAACAAGTTCTCATACCCTTTCATCAAGTCACTGTATTCTGACTCTGTGTCACTGTCCAGGACTAAGGTTCCTTTCACCAAATTCAGTCTCTCTCAGGCAGATAAACCCAGTATTGACTGTACATTCCTTGGCACCACCAGAACTGAAAGTGTGTGCACAATATTTTTGTGTGGTACCTTTGCCACACATGTTCCTTTAACTGGATTGTCTGCACCTGAATACCCAGTCACTTTTATATTAGTCTTATGGAACTTTGGTCTTGGCTTTAATGCAGTAAACTCAGATTCTGTAAGAACATTTACTTGTGCTCCAGTATCAAGTTTAAACAGAATATTGTTTTGGTTCACTTGTAATGAAATAGTCCAGTCATTCCTACTTTATTTGTTTTCACAAAGCACATCTATATAAAACTCCTCAAGCTCATTTTCAAGCACTGCATTTACTTGTTTTATTTTCTTTCTATTTCTGCAACAGTGTGAAAAATGATTACTCTTACTGCAGTCATTGCACATTTTCCCATACCCTGGACACTGTTTTGGCCGATGCTGCCACCCACAGCAATCACATAGCTTTTTTCTCCCAGATGACGTCTTGCTCTCTGTCATTTTTGTTGTTGTTTTATTTTCTTTTCTGATATTTTCACGATTCCTCAGTGTCTACATTGTAGCTCTCAATGAAAAGTTCCTTAGCCTGTGACATCACTGTTTTCAAATTTTTGCAGAGCATCAAAGCTTTTTCCAAATCTATGTATTGTTCTCTTATCAGTCTTTCTGTCAGACCATTATCCAGAATGCAACAAATAATTCTGTCTTTAATGAGAGAGTCTGTCAGTTCTCCAAACTCGCATGTTTTACTCCGGTGTCTCAACTCAGTAACATATTGATCAATAGTTTTGCCAGCTCTCTGCTTACATGTAAAAAATTTATATTGCTCATACGTCACATTATGCTTCAGTATGCAAAATGTTTCAACTTTGTCCATTGTCGATTTTAGATTTAAATTATCTCCTTTTTCAAAAGTAAAATGGTTGTATACCTCAACTGCACCTGGAGTAGAAGCTCGTTTTTTCCAGATTCCTATCCACTCCGATTGCTAATAAATAAATTTCAAAACATTGTTTAAATTTTCTCCAGTTCTCAGCTACGTTCCCAGACAATTGAAGTGTCAGTGGAGGTTGCAGCCTTATCATTTGTAAAACTGTTAGCAAGAGCAAAACAAAATGCTTTCCTACTGAGAGACCTGACATCTGACCAGGTTCATTTCCCAATACCAAATCAAGTACAGCCTCTCCTCTTGTAGGCTTATCAACATATTGTGTCAGGAAACCTTCCTGAACACACCTAATAAACTTCACCCCATCTAAACCCCTTGCTCTAGGGAGATGCCAATCATTATTTGGGAAATT
Source organism: Hypanus sabinus (assembly GCF_030144855.1). Classification (NCBI taxonomy): domain Eukaryota; kingdom Metazoa; phylum Chordata; class Chondrichthyes; order Myliobatiformes; family Dasyatidae; genus Hypanus; species Hypanus sabinus. Next base: position 101,887,812 of record NC_082716.1, on the reverse strand, counting down.
AAAATCTCCCACCACGACAACCCTGTTATCATTACACCTTTCCAGAACCTGTCTCCCTATCTGCTCTTCGATGTTCCTGTTACTACTGGGTGCTCTAGAAAAAACACCCAGTAGAGTTATTGACCCCTTCCTGTTTCTAACTTCCAGCCACAGAAACTCAGTAGACAATCCCTCCATGACTTCCTCCTTTTCTGTAGCCGTGACACTATCTCTGATCAACAGTGCCACACCCCCATCTCTATTGCCTCCCTCCCTGTCCTTTCCAAAACATCTAAAGTCTGGTACTTGAAGTAACCATTTCTGCCCCTGAGCCGTCCAAGTCTCTGTAATGGCCTCAACATCATAGCTCCAAGTACTGATCCAAGCTCTAAGCTCATCCGTTTTGTTCATGATGCATTAAAATAGACACATCTTAAGCCATCGATCTGAGTGTATCCCTTCTCTATCACCTGCCTATCCTCCCTCTTGCACTCTCCCTCTCTCCAAGCTTTCTCTATATGTGAGCTAACCGGCCCTTCCTCTGTCTCTTCAGTTCGGTTTCCTCAATCCTAGTTTAAACTCTCCCCAATAGCCTTAGCAAACCTTCCCGCCGGGATATTGGTCCCGCTCTGATTCAAGTGCAACCTATCCTTTTTGTACAGGTCACACCTGCCCCAAAAGAAGTCCCAATGACCCAGAAATCTGAATCCCTGCCCCCTGCTCCTTTTCCTCAGCCACACATTTATCCTCCACCTCACTCTATTCCTATACTCACTGTTGCATGGCACAGGCAGTAATCCTGAAATCACTATATTTGAGGTCATGCTTCTCAATTTCTTTCCTAACTCCCTGTAGTCTGTCTTCAGGACCTCCTCCCTTTTCCTACCTATGTCGTTGGTGCCAATATGTACCACGACTCTGGCTATTCTCCCTCCCACTGCAGGATAACGTGGATGCGATCTGAAACATCTCGGACCCTGACCCCTGGAGGCAAACTACCATCTGAGTTTCTTCCCTGTGTCCACAGAATTGTCTGTCTAACCCCCTAACTATAGAGTCCACTATCACTGCTGCCTTCCTCTTCCCTTCACTACCCTTCTGAGCCACAGGACCAGACACTATGCCAGAGACCCAGCCCCTGTTGCTTCCCCTACCGACAGTACTCAAAATGGAGTACTAAGGGAGACAGCCACTGGGATACTGTCTAGTATCTCACTCTTGCCCTTCCATCTCCTGACTGTTACCCACTTATCTGTCTCCAGAGGCCCTTGTGTGACCTCCTGCCTATAGCTCCTCTCTATCACCTGCTCACTTTCCCCAACCAGATGAAGGTCATCGAGCTGCACCTCCAGTTCCCAAACCCAGTCCCTGAGGAGCTGCAGCTCGACACACCAGGCGCAGATGTGGCCGTCCGGGAGGCTGGGAGTCTCCCAGTCATCCCACATCTGACACCCAGAGCACCAGGCTCACAGATATACTTCCGAACATTAAAAGACATCAAAAAGATTGTTGGATAAGTACAACAGACACAAAATGTTGGAGGAACTCAGTAGGTCAGGGAGCATCTATGGAAATGAATCAACAGTTGATGTTTCAGGCCGAGACCTTTCATCGGGTGTGGTGAGAGAGAGGGAATATACCAGTTACCAGTAGTGTAAGGGGCAGTTGGTAAGTAGAGTTATTGAGAATGGAAACACGTTCTTCAGCCTATCTGGACAATGCTGACCAAGGTGTCCACTCAAGTGCACCACTGCATCAGCTTTGAAACAGAAAGGGGAGAGAGCTGAGAGAGGGGGAGTGAATGTGAAGATGGCCCAGGGCTTTTACAGGGGAGAAAACTGCAAAACAAGCTGTGGTGGTGGGGCAGAGGCAGGAGGGATGGTCTACATGGGGGTCTAGCCACGGCAAATTTCTCATTCCCCAAGACGGGCTTCGGCCGATTCTCTGCAGGTTTGATAATGAATAAGTACCAGGCCGCACTCAACTGCCTGAACGAAAGAAGGAGAATGTTGCTGAACATTTCATGCATGGGTAGATGTCGATGTGGTTCACAGGTTTTTTATTACTGTGCTGGTGTGGATGCTGTGGTGCTTGAAGAAGATGAAGATAAGGAAACAAAGCACCATTCAAACACTGATCATTGTGTGTTAATGTCAACCAATCCCCTGGAAAAGTAACTAACAAGCACAGAGCCAGCACTCCACTCACTGACGAGAGCCACTCAGATCCTTCCCATCTGTGCTTTACACAGTGAAGCAGCCCATGAACAGGAGAACATTGGGTTGAGAAACAAATCAATCCACAGTATCTGGCCCCGGGAGTGTGGGATGGGACAGAGTAGAGGGAGATTCATTCCGTGTCTGATCCCGGGGGTGTATGGTGGGACCGTGCAGAGGGAGCTCCACTCTGTGTCAGACCCCGGGAGTGTGGGATGGGACGCTGTAGAGGGAGATTCACTCTGTGTCAGACCCCGGGAGTGTGGGATGGGACAGTGTAGAGGGAGGTTCACTCTGTGTCAGATCCCGAGAGTGTGGGATGGGACAGTGTAGAGGGAGATTCACTCTGTGTCTGACCCCGGGAGTGTGGGATGGGACAGAGTAGAGGGAGATTCACTATGTGTCTGATCCCGGGAGTGTGGGATGGGACATTGCAGAGGAAGATTCACTATGTGTCTGACCCCGGGAATGTGGGATGGGACAGTGTAGAGGGAGATTCACTCTGTGTCAGAACCCGGGAGTGTGGGATGGGACGGTGTAGAAGGAGATTCACTCTGTGTCAGACCCTGGGAGTGTGGGATGGGACGGTGCAGAGGGAGATTCACTATGTGTCTGATCTCAGGGAGTGTGGGATGGGACGGTGTAGAAGGAGATTCACTCTGTGTCAGACCCTGGGAGTGTGGGATGGGACGGTGCAGAGGGAGATTCACTATGTGTCTGACCCCGGGAATGTGGGATGGGACAGAGTAGAGGGAGATTCACTATGTGTCTGATCCCGGGAGTGTGGGATGGGACAGTGTAGAGGGAGATTCAATCTGTGTCAGACCCTGAGAGTATGGGATGGGACAGTGTAGAGGGAGATTCACTCTGCGTCAGACCCTGGGAGTGTGGGATGGGACGGTGTGGAGGAAGATTCACTCTGTGTCAGACCCCGGGACTGTGGGATGGGACAGAGTAGAAGGAGATCCACTATGTGTCTGATCCCGGGAGTGTGGGATGGGACAGTGTAGAGGGAGATTCAATCTGCTTCATACCCTGAGAGTGTGGGATGGGACAGTGTAGAGGGAGATTCAATCTGCTTCATACCCTGAGAGTGTGGGATGGGACAGTGTAGAGGGAGATTCACTCTGTGTCAGAACCCGGGACTGTGGGATGGGACAGTGTAGAGGGAGATCCACTCTGTGTCAGACCCCGGGAGTGTAAGATCGGACGGTGTGGAGGGGGATTCACTCTGTGTCAGACTCCGGGAGTGTGGGATGGGACGCTGTAGAGGGAGATTCACTCTGTGTCAGACCCCGGGACTGTGGGATGGGACAGTGTAAAGGGAGATTCACTCTGAGTCAGATCCCGAGAGTGTGGGATGGGACAGTGTAGAGGGAGATTCACTCTGTGTCAGATCCCGAGAGTGTGGGATGGGACAGTGTAGAGGGAGATTCATTCGTGTCTGACCCCGGGGGCGTGTGGTGGGACGGTGTAGAGGGAGATTCATTCCGTGTCTGACACCGGGGGTGTGTGGTGGGACCGTGCAGAGGGAGCTCCACTCTGTGTCAGACCCCGGGAGTGTGGGATGGGACAGTGTAGAGGGAGATTCATTCGTGTCTGACCCCGGGGGCGTGTGGTGGGACCGTGCAGAGGAAGATTCAGTCTGTGTCAGACCCCAGGAGTGTGGGATGGGACAGTGTAAAGGGAGATTGACTCTGTGTCAGATCCCGAGAGTGTGGGATAGGACAGTGTAGAGGGAGATTGACTCTGTGTCAGACCCCGGGAGTGTGGGATGGGACAGAGTAGAGGGAGATTCATTCCGTGTCTGACCCCGGGGGTGTGTGGTGGGATCGTGCAGAGGGAGATTCACTCTGTGTCTGACCCCGTGAGTGTGGGGTGGGACAGTGTAGAGGGAGATTGACTCTGTGTCAGACCCCGGGAGTGTGGGATGGGACAGAGTAGAGGGAGGTTCACTCTGTGTCTGACCCTGGGAGTGTGGGATGGGACGGTATGGAGGGAGATGCACTCTGTGTCAGACCCCAGGAGTGTGGGATGGGACAGAGTAGAAGGAGATCCACTCTGTGTCAGACCCCGGGAGTGTGGGATGGGACAGTGTAGAGGGAGATTCACTGTGTGTCAGACCCTGGGAGTGTGGGATGGGACGGTGTGGAGGGGGATTCACTCTGTGTCAGACCCCGGGAGTGTGGGATGGGACGGTGTGGAGGGAGATTCACTCTGTGTCTGACCCCGGGAGTGTAAGATCAGACGGTGTGGAGGGGGATTCACTCTGTGTCAGACCCCGGGAGTGTGGGATGGGACAGAGTAGAGGGAGATTCATTCCATGTCTGACCCCGGGGGTGTGTGGTGGGACTGTGCAGAGGGAGCTCCAGTCTGTGTCAGACCCCGGGAGTGTGGGATGGGACAGAGTAGCGGGAGATTCATTCCGTGTCTGACCCCGGGGGTGTGTGGTGGGACCGTGCAGAGGGAGCTCCACTCTGTGTCAGACCCCGGGAGTGTGGGATGCGAGAGTGTAGAGGGAGATTCACTCTGTGTCTGACCCCGTGAGTGTGGGGTGGGACCATGTAGAGGGAGATTCACTCTGTGTCAGACCCCGGGACTGTGGGATGGGACAGTGTAGAGGGAGATTCACTCTGTGTCTGACCCCGTGAGTGTGGGATGGGACAGAGTAGAAGGAGATCCACTCTGTGTCAGACCCCGGGAGTGTGGGATGGGACGGTGTGGAGGGGGATTCACTCTGTGTCAGACCCCGGGAGTGTGGGATGGGACAGTGTAGAAGGAGATCCACTCTGTGTCAGACCTCGGGAGTGTGGGATGGGACGGTGTGGAGGGAGATCCACTCTGTGTCAGACCCCGGGACTGTGGGATGGGACGGTGTGGAGGGAGATCCACTCTGTGTCTGACCCCGGGAGTGTGGGATGGGACAGAGTAGAGGGAGATTCATTCCATGTCTGACCCCGTGGGTGTGTGGTGGGACCGTGCAGAGGGAGCTCCACTCTGTGTCAGACCCCGGGAGTGTGGGATGGGACAGAGTAGCGGGAGATTCATTCCGTGTCTGACCCCGGGGGTGTGTGGTGGGACCGTGCAGAGGGAGCTCCACTCTGTGTCAGATCCCGAGAGTGTGGGATGGGACAGTGTAGAGGGAGATCCACTCTGTGTCAGACCCCAGGAGTGTGGGATCGGACAGAGTAGAAGGAGATCTACTCTGTGTCTGACCCCGTGAGTGCGGGGTGGGACCGTGTAGAGGGAGATCCACTCTGTGTCAGATCCCGAGAGTGTGAGATGGGACGGTGTGGAGGAAGATTCACTCTGTGTCAGACCCCAGGAGTGTGGGATGGGACGGTGTAGAGGGAGATTCACTCTGTGTCAGACCCCGGGAGTGTGGGATGGGACAGAGTAGAAGGAGATCCACTCTGTGTCAGACCCCGGGAGTGTGGGATGGGACAGTGTAGAGGGAGATTCACTGTGTGTCAGACGCCGGGAGTGTGGGATGGGACGGTGTGGAGGGAGATCCACTCTGTGTCAGACCCCGGGAGTGTAAGATCGGACGGTGTGGAGGGGGATTCACTCTGTGTCAGACGCCGGGAGTGTGGGATGGGACGATGTGGAGGGAGATCTACTCTGTGTCAGACCCCGGGACTGTGGGATGGGACGGTGTGGAGGGAGATCCACTCTGTGTCAGACCCCGGGAGTGTAAGATCGGACGGTGTGGAGGGGGATTCACTCTGTGTCAGACGCCGGGAGTGTGGGATGGGACGATGTGGAGGGAGATCTACTCTGTGTCAGACCCCGGGAGTGTGGGATGGGACGGTGTGGAGGGGGATTCACTCTGTGTCAGACCACGGGAGTATGGGTTGTTACTTTTCCTGATCTGGAAAGTCCTGGCGGGGGAATGTTGGAGGTAGATTCAATAATAGCCCTCTAAAGAGAGCTGGATAAGGATTTGAAAGGAAAGCACTTGTAGGACTAAGGGAGTGTAGACGGATTGTTCTCGTACGTTGATGGTGGTAAAAGGCAAATACATGAGATGTTTTTAAGAGATGTGAGGAAGATGGACGGGTATGAACATGGAGTATGTTGGATGGATTAGGTTTTGGGGGGTTTTGAGTCATTTTAAAGTTGATTCGATGCAACAACGTGGGCCAACGGGCCTCTTCCTGTGCTGTAATATTCTAATGACTTCCTGAGGGGTATAAAATCATGAGGGGCACTGGTAGGTTGAATGCGTATAGTCTTTTATCCCCAGGGATAGAGAACCAAAAAAATAGAGGGCATAGTTTTAAGGTAAAGGTTTAGAAAGGATCCGAGGGGCGACTTCGTCATGCAGAGTGTGGTGTGTATATGGAAAGAGCTGCTGGGGAAATGGTTGAGGCAGCTACAAATAAGACATTTAAAGAATTAAAGGTTAAACATTAGATTAACTTTATTTTTTACTCATACATCGAATCATCAAAATATACATTGAAATGTGTCGTTTGTGTCGACAACCAGCGCAGTCAGAGGATATGCTGGTGGCAGCCCGCAAGTGTCGCCCACGCTTCCTGTGCCCTTTGTGAGGCATAGCTCCTTGAAGACGGCCTGGATGCCGGGCAGGCTGGTGCCATGATGGAGCTGACTGAGACACATACTCAGTATGTCAGGAACAGACTCTTGTCCTCCGCCATCTGATTTCTGACAGTCCATGAGCATGACCTTACTTTTTGCTCTGTCTATTTATTCAATTATTGCACTGTGCTGCTGTTGCAAAGCAACAAATTTCAGGACGCATGTCAGCAACAATAAACCCGACTCTGGTCTGAGCTCTGCTGAGTGTACAGGCCCCTTCAATTCCCCTTCTCAGCCATGTCCTTCCCTGTAGCTGGGGGTCTGGAAACACTTTCCACTGGCATAACTTCTCCTCTCCTAAACAGTAAATGGAGAATATCTGATCTTGGGTGGTCCAGGGTTGCACATCCACTGGAGGCTGGATGCCATAGACAGTCTGTACTGGGGTTAGAGCACTGAGTACTTGGGTGTGTGGGTAGGAAGGAGAGTCGAGGGTTACTTTCCTGGTGTTGTGCTCTGTGTTGTTCTGCATTGTGGGCACGCTATGTTTGCACCAGAGTGAGTGGTGATCCCAGCACGACCTTAGTTGTGTTGGCCATTGACACAAACAAGCTGTTTTGCTGTATATTTTGATGCCTGTTTGATAAATAAAGTCTAAATCTGTGCCTGAATATGACCCTCTCTTTCCAGTAATATTCTCCTCAAGAAGCAGTATTCTCCCCAACACCTCTCCCCATTCTCCTTTCTGCTCTTCCCTGCCCCTTTCTGTCAGGAATATGAAGAACCAAAAGACCATAAGACAGAGGCGCAGGATTAGGCCATTCATCTCACTGAGCCGACTCCGCCATTGATTTATTATCCCTCTCAATCCTCTCTTGCCTTCCCCTGCAACCTTTGACACCCTTACTAATCAAGAACCTATCAACCTCCTCTAAATATATTCAATAGCCTGGCCTCCACAGGCTATTTAGCAATATATTCTACAGATTCATCAGCCTCTGGCTAAAGAAATTCTTCCTCATCTCTGTTCTAAATGGATATCCCCCTATTCTGAGGCTGTGCCCGTCCCCACCCCGTCCAAGACTCCATCATTATAGGAAATATTGCCTCCATTGTCACTCTGTCTAGGCCTTTCAATATTCGATCGGTTTCAATGAGGTTCCCCCCTCATTCTTCTGAACTCTAGTGAATACAGCCCCAGAGCCATCAAACGCTCCTTACACATTACACTTTTCATTCCTGGAATCATTCTTGTGAATCTCCTCTGGACCGTCTCCAATGCCAGCATACATTTTCTAAGATAAGAAACACAAAACTGCTCACAATACTCCAAGTGAGGCCTCGCCAACGTATTGTAAAACTTCAGCTTTACATCTTTTCTTTTATATTCTAGTCCACTCGAAAGGAATGCTAACATTGCATCTGCCTTCCTCACCACTGACTCAACCTATAAGTTCACTTGGGGAATCCTACACAAGGACTCCTAAGTCCCTTTGCACCTCTGACTTCTGAATTTTCTCCCCGTTTAAAAAATAATCTATGCCTTTATTCCTTTGACAATATTGCATGGCCATACATTTCCCTACACTATATTCCATCTGCCACTTCTTTGCCCATTCTCCAAATCAGTCTATGTCCTTCCGCAGACTCCCTGCTTCTTCAACACTACTTACCCCTCTGCCTACCTTTGTATCATCCACAAACTTGGCCACAATCCTGCCATCCAAATCATTGACATATAATGTGAAAAAAGTGGTCCCTTTACCGACCCCTGCACAGCACCGTTAGTCACCAGCAGCCAACCAGAAAAGCTCCCTTTGTCCCCTGCATATCATGCCAGCCAATCTTCTATCTAAGCTAGTATCTTTCCTGTTATGAGGAAGATTGTGAGACCAAGAATCGATCATTTTGTATTAAAGGGCTGCTCAATCATCTTATAAGAACAAGGAGATGTCCTTGAGCCTGGCAGTATGTGTTTTCAGGATTTTGTATCTTCTGTGTGATGTGTGATGAGAAGAGAGAATTAGGGGTGGGTGGAGTATTTGACTCCGCTGGCTGTTTTACAAGGTAAAAGTGTAAACATGTTTAAGGGTGCAGTGGAAGCTCTGTTCTATCTAACTGTACTGTTAATCGGAATCAGGTTTATTATCACTGTGCTTCTGCTGGTGCGAGTGTGGTGGGGAGAGGGTTAATGATTCTGTGTGGGGAGAAGGGAGCTTTGAGATTCTGATGTTTCTATCGTTCATTCTTTCGGGTTTCTTGATTCAGGGATGTCTGTGAAGAGTAAAGATTTCAGGTTGTATACTGTATACTTTCTCTGATATTAAATGGAACTACTTAAATCATTTGACATAGAGTACATCATGAAATTTGGCTGTTTTGTAGCAGCAATACAGTATATAGTGGCCCTGTGAGAATTTACCTGGTACTAACATGGGCCAGTTGTTCTAACACTCAGCACCAACATTCTTCACCTTTAGGTTCAAGTCCGTTTCATTATCATTCAACCATACGCATGAATACAGATGACTGAAACAGCATTGCTCCAGGGCCAATGTCCAAAACTCACAGTACACAGAGCACATATAATTATCTTAGCAGAAAATCATACGATTACAAAATAAACAAACAAACAAATAAATAAATATGAGAGGGGGGGGGATAGAGAGTGAGAGAGAGAGAGAGAGAGAGAGAGAGAGAGAGAGAGAGAGAGAGAGAGAGAGAGAGAGAGAGAGAGAGAGAGAGAGAGAGAGAGAGGGGATATAGAGAGAGAGAGAGAGAGCCATAGAGCCCAAGACCCTGAGTGTTGTTGCTTGTAGATTGAATCTGAATCAGAATCAGGTTTAATATCACCATCATATCTTGTGAAGTTCATTGTTTTTGTAGCTGAAGTACAAAGCAATACATAACAAGAGGTAACAAAACTGCGAACTCCAGTAGGTATATATATTAAATAGTAAAATTAAATAAATGGTGCAAAAATAGAAATATAAGGTAGTGAGGAAGTGTTTGTGGGTTTGATATCCATTCTGAAACTGGATGGCAGAGGAGAAAAAATTGTTCTTGATTAGTTCAGTCTGCATCTTTAGGCTTCTGTACCTTCTTCCTGATGGTAGTGTAACCCTCAGGTTCGGCCAAGGGAAGACACTTTCCGGCCCACCAAACTTGTGAAATCTCTGTGTGGATGTTGCGCGATGCTTTCCCCTGTTACAAATCAGTACCATGAAATGACAAACAGTACACCATATGCAATTAAATGATTTAGCTTTATAATTTTAATTAGACTAGAGGGTTCGTAATGGAAACAAAAAGAGTCCGTTTCAATGAACCAGTCTAATGCGCACGTTGGAGCTCACAGTTTCCCCTCCCTCAGTCTTCCATTGATTTCCCCCGGGGCGTCGTCGACTCCTGACCCCATTCCATGTCCACTCAGTCCTGCAGTCTACAAGCTCTCCATTCTGGCATCTTCTCTCTCCATCTTCCGCTGAACAGAAGTCCGTGAGTACCTCGCTCTCAGACACACAAGAAAGAAGAATATTCCCTCGTTGGACGCCGCCCATTCCAAAGCCCCATTATCTCCAGTCATAACCCAAACACCCTGCTGCTACAGAGAACCCATTACATCAGCAGTGAAGCCTTTCCCATGGTCTTACAGTAGCAATGAAAAGAGGGCATAACCTGGGTGATAGGGAGGTCCTTAATAATGGCTGCTGCCTTTTTGAGGCACTGCTCTTTGAGGATGCCCTGGATACTACAGAAGCTAGTGGCCATAATGGAGCTGAATAAGTTACAACTCTCTGCAGCTTACTTTGCTCCTGTGCCGTAGTGCCCCACCCCACCCCACCATACCAGAGGGAGATGCAGTCAGTTAGAATGCTCTCCACGGTACATTTGCAGAAACTTGCCAGACTGTTTGGTGACATACCAAGTCTCCTCAAAACCCTACTGAAATATAAATACTGTCATGCCTCCTGCATCAACATGCTTGGTCCAAGATAGATCCTCTGAGATGTTGACCCCCAAGAACATGAGGCTGCTCACTCTTCCCACTTCCGATTCCTCTACGAGGGCAGCCCACTATTGATGGGGCATGGATATTGTTCTGGAAACACGTTTCTGCAAAAACAAGCCACAGCGACTCCTCATCTCGTGCAGGTGGATGCAATCCAGCTTGTCTGCCATCGAGCAAACACTGGAGACCAGCACCCAACTCAGCGTGGAATCCAGCGGCACACAGTCATCTCCAGCAACTTCTTCCCCGGCGGCAGTAACAGGCAACCACAAGGCAGAGGCAGTTTCACCAATGAAGCGGTGAATCAGACTCATTGTAAATTAACACAGTCAATTCCCCAGGGTTGGGATCAGAAGCAGATTGGTAAATCAGAAACATGAGAAAATCTGCAGGTTGACCAGTCCCACTCAACGTTTATTGTACCAAATATCCCCCTTTCTGTTAGTCTCTGTGAGACTGGGTTGGTTTACAACACAGCAGCCTCTGGAGGGTTGCATACTGCAATTGTACAAGAGGAAGATAAAGCACACTTTGACTCCTGTTTCTTGCTGGAGGCAAAATGGAAGCCTCAGAGTACTGCAACACATTAATAATAATGAAATCACATCATACCATCGTTGCCCTGGTATGCTCTGCTGGTAACACTGGAGAGCAATTTTTTTCAAAAGTGTTGCTTCTTTAGAAATGTTTTGATGTTATGGTACAAAATGTTTGTTGTTACTTGAATATAAACATTAATTTCAATCTTAAGTTTATCACGCAGGAATTTGGAGAAACAAGAAATTAACTTTTATTGAATATAATGCATTTAATTGCATAATGGCACCGACGCTTTGCAATAGTTCAACTAGGTTAGAAATTTTCTGTTGATGATTTTCATTTGTACTCAGTGTCTGAGGCTTCTTGCTTAAATGTCCAACAATATTCAGCCAGCATTGATGGATTCCAGTTGTCCTGATACCGTTTCTCCATGATCACAATGTCCTGGTGAAACCTTCCACCATGCTCCTCACTGACAGTGTCAAGATTTGCAGGGAAGAAGTCTAAATGGGAATGCAGAAAATGAATCTTTAGTGACATGTTGCATTTCATGGTTTTGTGTGCATGAAGCAAGTTATAAAGTAGCAGGATGTAATTTGGTGCCCTGTATTTGCTAAGAAAAGTTTCAACAATATTCTTGAATGTCTTCCATGCGATTTTCTCCGGTCCCACTAGAAGCTCTTTGAATTGCCTGTCATGCACCATCCCCCTCACCTGGTCTCACCTATCACCTGCCAGATTGTATTCCTTTCCCTCTGCCACCTTCTTTTTCTTGCATCTCCCCCTTCCTGTCCAGTCCTGATGAAGGAGCTTGGCACAAAATGCTGACTGTTTTACCCCCTCCATGGTTGCTGCCTGACTCGCTGAGTTCCTCCAGCATTTTGAGACCAGAGGGTGTTGGTGGGGTGATCAAGGGCTGTGGGGACAGGGAGTACAGGCTAACAGTGGAAGTACTTGAAAAGGGAAGTTTATATTCTCTGGGTTCAACTTCCATCTCGCGGCTTAAAGGCAAACCCAGACTAAAATTCTAAAGACTAGGAATTCTGCAAATGTTGGATCTCCAGAGTAATGCACACAAAATACTGGAGGAACTCGGCAGGTCAGGCAGGTCCTGATGAAGGGCCTCAGCCTAAAATGTTGAGTCTTTATTCCTCTCCGTAGATACTGCCTGGCCTGTTGAGCTCCTCCAGCATTGTCTGTGCTGTTCTAAACTTCTAAATGGTAGTTTTCACAGTGAAGATTTACTGGCCAACTCATGTGGACCATGCTCTGAAATGTTATTTAAAATAGACTGAAAAGGTCTCACAGAACCAATTGCACAAGAAAAATCTTGATTGGCTATTGATTTTGTATTGACAGACTGGCATGGAAACACCAATGCCTTTGAACGGAAAATCTTACAAACGGTAGTGGATTCAGCCCAGTACATCACAGGTAAAGCTCTCCCAACCATCGAGCACATCTACATGAAACACTGTTGTAGGAAAGCAGCATCCATCATCAGAGATCCCCACCACCCAGGCCATGCTGCCATCAGATAGAAGGTACACGAGCCTCAGGACTTGCACCACCAGGTCCAAGAACAGTTGCTACCCCTGAACCATCAGGCTTTTGAACAAAAAGGGATAACTACACTCAATGTTGGCATGTGGCCTAGTGGGCAAGGCATCAGACTAGTAACCTGAAGGTCACTGGTTCGAGCCTCAGCTGAGGCAGCATGTTTGTGTCCTTGAGCAAGGCACTTAACAACACATTGCTCTGCATCATCACTGGTGCCAAGCTGCATGGGTCCTAGTGCCCATCCCTTGGACAACATCGGTGGCGTAGAGAGGGGAAGACCTGCAGCTTGGGCAACTGCCAGTCTCCCATACAACCCTGCCCAGGCCTTCACCCTGGAAACTCGAGGTGCAGATCCATGGTCTCTCAAGACCGACGGATGCCACCACCACCGCACTCATCTATCCATCCATTGAGATGTTCCTACAACCAATTATCTCACTTTAAGGACTCTTTATCTTGTTATTTCATGTTCTCATTCTTAATTGCTATTTATTTATATTTTCATTTGCACAGTTTGTTGCCTTCTGCACTCTGGTTGATCTTTCATTGATCCTGCTACAGTTACTGTTCTATAGATTTACTGAATATGCCCGCAGAAAAATGAATCTCAGGGTTATAAGTAGTGACGAATATGTATGCTGATAAGAAAATTTACTTTGAACTTTGAACTTCATACCAGATCCTGATATGCTAAGGAGTGGTTAAATTTACATAAAATCAATACTTTTCCTCAAACTTAGCAATTTATAATGTCCTTCAGTAAAAAAAAACTATGAATATATTAGATAAACATGGGTCCACGGCAAGTGCAAGGCGCAATGTTGAGAGTTTGCTCCTCCAACCTGAATGTGGCCACAGGACCTTCCCCACACTGGACCTCAGGATACCACCAAGCAAGGCAAGGCCTCATACCTTTCATGACTTGGTGATCAGGTTCAGCAGTCAGAGCGAGCCCTGATGAGAAGTGTTTCTATTGGAACAAGAAGGCGGCATTCGTAGACATTGGGGGCCATTGTAGTGTGGTGGTTAGTGTGTCACCATTACAACTTGGGACGTTTGAATTGGAGTTCATCCTCCATAAGGAGTTTGTATGTCTTCCTAATCAAGTCAAGTCAAGTTTATTGGCATTCAACTCTATACATGTATACCTCCAAATGAGACAATGTTTCTTTGGACCAGGATGTAAAGCACAGTAGTACACGCAATACACATATAACACACAATACTGTAGGAAAGTAAGAACTAAATCTACAAATTAACTACACAAAGTAAAGTGGATAAATTAAATAATGCAGGATACAGTACAAATTATACTGTGACACTTCGAATGCAATGTGGCAGGGAGTTCGTCGTGGCTATCCCTCAAGGTCGACAATGATGGTCTTTGTTCCGTTTCCACAGAGCGAAGATGCCTGTGCGTGTACTTGTTTAACGTGTACTTGATGTTGCATTCCAAGAAACACACGATACTCCACAAATCAGCCAACTGATTCCAATGGCATGGAAACCACGACGATTGGAGCTGATGGATTTGTTGCAGCCTTCATCCGCAGTCACAGCCGTTGAGTTCGAAGTAACTTTGTCTGCCTGTTCCACCGTTGCGGTCTTGGTCAGACTGTTCTTTGTCAGGGACCTCACCCTCGACCTTACCACCATGGGTGACCCTACCAGGAGCATAGCTTCAGAGGGCATTGCTCTCAGGATTTCAGGACCACACAAGCTTCTCCACCATGACAAGGTGACAATCCACGGAGAAGGCAGGGAGTTCAGAAGCCTAATGACCTGAGGGAAGAAGATGTTTCCCGTCCTGACTGCGTGAGTTCCCTCCAGGTGCTCTGGTTTCGTCCCACAGTCCAAAGATACATCGGGTGGTAGGTTAATCGGTCATTGTAAATTGACCCGTGATCATGTTTGGGTTAAGTCAGGGATTACTGGCTGGCAAGGCTCGAAGAGTCGGGAGGTTCTGCTCCACACTGTATCTCAATAAATACGGAAATAAATAAGCATAGATACTGCACACAGCTTGTGTGTCAATTGTAAGGAGAGCTAGCTGCATCAGGAATATAAAGAGAAACTGTCAGGAGACGTGGGCAGAGATAAAGAGGACTGACATTTCGAGTTGTAGATCTTTCCTCAGAACCTTTCAGTGACCTGAAACCCAGCTCTGTTCCTCTTTCCGCAGACATTGCCTAATGTGATGAAAATCTCTTGTATTTAATGTTTTCTTTCAGATTTCCATGATCAGTGGAATTCTTGTTTTTTGATCTGGGGTAGATTAGAAAATGCACCCAAAAGAGGTGATAGTTTGCTGCTGTGACTGGGCAGTGCTTGGAGTCAAAGAGCACTACATCATAGAAGCAGGCCCTTTGGTCCATCTAGTCCATGCTGAACTGTTATTCTACCTATCCCACTGACTGCCCTGGATCATAGCCCTCCATGCCTCTTTCGTGCACCTATCAAAACTTCCCTTAAGTGTTTCAATCAAAACCACACCCAACGTTTACACTGGTAGCTTGTTTCACACTCTGAGTGAAGAAGTTTCCCTTAAATCTTTTACCCTTCTCCCGAGCATGGCACGGTAGTGTAGTGGTTAGCACAACGCTTTACGGTACTGGAGAACTGGGTTCAATTCCTGCTGCTGCCTGTAAGGAGTTAGCACCCTGTATTATTAGGCTGGCATTAAATTGGGGGATTGTGGGTGGGATGCTTTGAAGGGCCGAAAAGGCTGTTTCTCAATAAACAAACCCCTGAGCTCTAGTTCTGGACTCACCAAACCTGGAGAAAGTCTGCTTGCATTTACCCTATTTATATCCCTGTTAATTTTGTATGAGTAAGGACTCTGTCGGTCAGGGTCAACCATGGATATTACATCCTAGCTGTCCAGATACACAAGCCTGGGTAGGACAATGTACAGAGTGAGCTGTTGCCCATGTAGCAAGCTCCCTCTCTCCATGCCTCTGATGAACCTAAAGGAACGGCAGAGACCGATGCAGTTTGGCACCAGCGGTGTCGCAGGAGTCGCCAGTCAGCGTAAGTGAGTTTTACCCCCAGGGTTTGCTCCCAAACTCTTCCCCTTGAGTGAGTACAGCCACAAGGCAGCAGAGGTTTGAGATCAGAGTTTCTCTTCTCCCAGATGAGCTGCCGACCGCGGCTGATGAGCCCCAGCTGCCCGATGCAACCAGCTTTAAGGTGCCAGGAACCCACCTTTGCCCCTTCTCTGTAGAAATGGCTCCACTAGGCATAGTGACTAGTTACACCTGAAGGCCAGGAGCTGGTTCTCAGAGGCTATTTGAGACGCACAGCTCCCCCACTGGGAGCATTTATTCGGTAGTGGGAGCTTATCCCTACTACCAGCCCCAGCTATAACAATCTCATACCTCTTTCAAAACTCCTCTCATTCTCCTGTGCTTCAGGGATTAAAGTGCTAACCTATTCAACTTTCTCTATCAGTCAGATTTTCAAGTGCTGAGATGATGTCTACAGTACCGAGTTACTCCTCGATCATTTTCCGGGACGGGTGTACCGTCTGTGGGAGCGTCGCAGAGGCAGTTCTCACAGGGATGTTAAATGTAGTGATTCTGCTCTCTAGGAAAGGGACGGGGGCTCCAGGAGTGAGTCTTCTAGATCGGGGGTGGGGGGTGTGGCAGAGCTATACAGTGCAAGGACAGGCCAGTAGACCCATTGTGTCTGCGTCATCTCTGATACCAGTCTAAGTAATGGCATCTGCCTGTACACAGACCATGTCCCCTATCCACCCTCTGTCCGTCTGTCACACCACTGGGTTCTGGTAAAGGGTTGCATGCCCTTATGAAGGTGTGAACTTGAAAAGCAGATGGCAGGTTGCAATAGCACGTTCAGTGCAAAGGTGTTTGTGGTGTGCCACAGGTGAGAAATTGTTTAGAAAAAGTGCAAAAATATGAACAGTGCAAAAACTAACAGAACTGACAAAAAGAGAAAATACAGATTATATACCATCTGACCTTTAGGACAACAGCTCAAAAAACATCCGTCTCATCTCTTCTCGTCTCACCTTACCACTCCGCCCCCTCCCTTTTCCACTTGCACCAAAATGAACCACTAAGCAAGCTTCTCCTTACTCTAGAAGGAAAGGGATGGCCCATTCAGTGGGAGTTGCTACCAGGAGCCTAAACAATTACACAAAAACCAAAACACAAGATTTCACAATCACAAGTGTCTGCAAGTACATTCATCACATTAAGATCAGCATGACAAAACCAATCAGCCACTAACCGTTTTCCAGGAGACAGCACTCTTCCCTCTCACCCAAAGTTAACTCTTCCACTGAGCGCGTGCCTTTTTTTAAGGCACCCCATCCATCAACCCTTCCCAAAACTTCCAAAACTGGAAGCAACAGGATGTGTCAAACAATGCCACTGGCCCTGGAGTGTGCAAATACAAACAGAAGTGTCCATGCTGCACATTAACCTAGCATGTGTACCCAATAAGCATAATGTCAGACAGGAATAATAAGAATTACAGGGCTACAGGGGTGGGGGGTGGTTGTTGGAGAGGGGAAAGAACTTGCTTGTGGCAGACATACTCTGTCACATTATGTACCTCAATGCTTTTTATACACTGTCATTCCATCTGCCCCTATCGCCACCAGCCTGAGGTCCAGAGCTTCATTTATTATCAAGGTATACAACTCTGAAACTCTTCTTCTCCAGATAGCCACGAAACCAAGAAAGAAAAGATCAGCAGCACGATCATCGACCCCCAGATCGTCCCCTCCTGCACAAAAAAAAACAGGCACATTGAGCCCACACACACACACAAATCCCCCTCCCCTTCACACAAAACAAAATGATAAAGATCTGGCAAAAAAAAATACTGAATATAAAAACTTAAAGACTGAGAAAGAAAGTCCATAGTCCAAGTCCATATCTATAACCATATCCAGAATGCAGAAAGCTGGGCTAAAATTCACCAGGCACAGTGGCAGGCTCCCCCCTCTCGGGCAGCAGAGCAATCCCGTCAATCCTTGGACTGTGGGAAGAAACCAGAGCACCCAGAGGAAACCCACGTGGTCGCAGGGAGAATGTACAAACTCCTTTCAGGCAGCGGTGGGAATTGAACCTGCGTTGCTAGTACTGCAAAGCATTGTGCGAGCAGCCACGTTACCATGACGCCAGAATGTCCACTAGTATTGTAACATTTCCACCCTGACAAAAGAAGTCCGATGATTTAACTGATTTATGCCTCCGACAAACACAAGAGATTCTGCAGATGCCGGAAACAACACATACACATTGCTGCAGGAACTCAGCAGGTCAGGCAGCATCTATGGAGAGGAATAAGCAGCTGACGTTTTGGACCGAGACCCTTTTTCAGGACTGAGAAGGAAGGGGAAGATACCAGAATAAAAAGGTGGGGGGAGGGCATATACCAGGAGTGAGATATACCAACTAGTGGAGTAGTGTCGCAGCAACAACCTGGCACTCAACGTCAGTAGGACAAAAGAGTTGATTGTGGACCTCGGGAAGGGTAAGGTGACGAAATGCATACCAATCCTCATAGAGGGATCAGAAGTGGAGAGATCTCTGTGTGTCAAGATCTCCGAGGACCTAACCAGGTTCCAAAATATCAATGCAGCTATAAAGAAGGCAAGACAGTGACTATATTTCATTAGGAGTTTGATGAGATTTGGTGTGTCAACAAAAACACTCAAAAACTTCTATAGATGTACTGTGAGGAGCATTCTTATAGGCTGCATCACTGTCTGGTATGGGGGAGGGGCTACTGCAATGGACTGAAAGAAGCTGCAGAGGATTGTAAATCTAGTCAGCTCCATCTTTGGCACTAGCCTACAAAGTACCTAGGACATCTTCAAGGAGCAGTGTCTCAGAAAGGCAGCGTCCATTATTAAGGACCTCCAGCACCCAGGGCATGTCCTTTTCTCACTGATAGCAACAGGGAGGAGGTACAGGAGCCTGAAGACACACACTCAGTGATTCAGGAACAGCTTCCTCCCCTCTGCCATCCGATTCCTAAATGGACATTGAACCCATGAATGCTATCTCACTTTTTAAAAGTGTATTATTTTTGTTTTTGCATGATCTATTCAATATACATATACTGTAATTTATTCATTTATTTATTCTTCTTCTATATTATGTATTGCATTGAATTGCTGCTGCTAAGCTAACAAATTTCATGAGACCTGTCGGTGATAATAAGCTTGTTTCTGATTCTGAAACAGAAGGAGGAGGGGACTTGGGGAAGGAATAGGCAGGTGGGAAGAAGTAAAAGGTCAGAATGGGGAATAGAGGAGGTGGGGGGAGTGGAATCTGTTTACCGGAAGGAAAAATCGATGTTCATGCCATCAGGTTAGAGGCTACCTAGACAATACAAGGTGTACAAGGAATACAAGGTGTAGCTCCTCCACCCTGAGGGTGACTTCATTGTGGCACAAGGACCGTATGTCGGAACAGGAATAGGAGTCAGAGTTAAAATGTTTGGCTACTGGGAAGTTCTGCTAGCCTTGGGCAAGGTGTAGTCCCTGCTTATCACCCCCCCCCCACCCCACTCACCCACGTCATAATGCACATTATGCTCGAATGAACGATACCCCTTGTAAAGGATGCAGGTTTTTGTCATGATGGAAATTTTTGTATCTTGGGACCTGTAATTCCAACACTCTGAAGTGTCACAGATCCCACACGAACAGCTCTTGTGGAACGACAATTCAATTTTCTTTCCACAGTAGAGCTTTTGATTTGCTCTGCGTTACAAAAACACTTTATAATGCTCTTTACATGCAAATATGCTCTCTATCTCATTGTCAGTTTTTTTTTAAATAATGATATCAGCTGCCTAGTCAGGTTGTAAAGCTCCAAGGCTTTCGGTGAAGGTCTTGGGTCACAAACCCCTCCTTCCCTGTGGTACTTGTTGTACAGTCTGATCATCTCATCCATAGCAGAGAGAAAAAAAATGGGCCCAAAACTCTCTCTCTCTCTCTCTCTCTCTCTCTCTCTCTCTCTCTCTCTCTCTCTCTCTCTCTCTCTGCCTTGTTGCTATGGCAACAGGAAAAGCAGGCCCAGGAATTCGCAAAATCTGAAATGTCAATTATAAATAACACTTCGCTCTTCACACAGAAATCAAAGCAAAGATTCACCTGTTCAGTGGGAATAAACTGGCACAGCAAGTGCAGGGGGTAGTGTGGCTGCCTCAGTTCCAGAGGACCCAGTTCGATTCCCACCTCCGGCCCTGCTCAGGTAGAGTTTGCACATCCTCCCTCTAATGGGGTGGCCTCAAGGTGCTCCAGTTTCCACCTTGCAGCCCTAAGATGTTATAATGGTCACTGGAATTATCCCAAGTGCCGCCAGGGAGCAAGATTAACATAGGGTGAGTTGGTATTCAGAGGGAGAACGAGCTGTTGGAGAGGAAGTTAGTTTCAGAAAAAAATCATATGGTAACTACAGTGAACTGTCCAACTAGCAGGAAAGGTCATTGGGTGCAGCAGGGAATCTGAGTGTGTCCAAAATCATGGAGGCATCAGGTTGGAGACAGCAGTGATTTGGCATAGTGGCTTTCATAAATCAAAGTATTTAGAGGTGATGGGATGTTTGTTTGAAGTTGTATTAGACTTTTGCAAGGGGTAGGGACGGCTATGGTCCCGGTGCAGGTCGATGGGAGTGGGCATTTTAAATGGTTTGGCACAGACTAGATGGACTAGAAGTGCTGCACTTTTCTATGACTCTAAGACTCGAAGTGGTCATTGGCTCCAGTCTACCATCGCTGCAGGACTTCTCTGTATCCAGTACAAGGAAGCAGCAGGAAAAAGATCATTGCAGATGTTACCCAACCCCTGCAAACTGCCTTTGCCAAAAGCTCCCTATTAAAACAAACATTTGGACCATAAGACCATAAGATATAGGAGCAGAATTAGGCCATTCGGGCCATCAAGTCTGTTCCGTCATTTCATCATGCCATATCCATTTTCCCTCTCAGCCCAATATTCCCCAATCTCCTGCTTTCTCCCCATAATCCCTTCATGCCCTGACTAATCAAGAATCTATCAACCTCTGATTAAATATTCCCAATGATTTGGTCTCCGCAGCTGCCTGTGGCAACAAATTCCGCAGATTCACCACTCCCTGGCTAAAAAAATTCCTCCTCATCTCCATTCTAAAAGGACGCCCCTCTGTTCTGAGACTCTGTCCTTTGGTCTTAGACTTCCCCACCATAAGTGACATCCGCTCTATTCTGGCCTTTCAACATTTAATAAGCTTCAGTGAGATCACCCCTCATTCTTCTAAATTCTGGTGAGTACAGGCCCAGAACCATCAATTGCTCCTCATTTGAAAAGCTTTTCAATCCCAGAATCTTTAACCTCCTTTGAACCCTGTCCAATGTCAGCAGGTCATTTCCAAGATAAGGGCCCAAACCTGCTCACCATACTCCATGTGAGGCCTCACCAGTGTTTTATAAGGCCTCAACATTGCATTCTTGCTTTCATGCCACTTTAAAAGTTTTTTCCCACAGGCAGTTCATCTGATCAACCATTCAAGTTAGCCCGTCCCTACCCCCTCAATCTATTACCCCCATCACTGCCCTGCCAACACTTTACCTACTATGATGCTGCTTTCAATATAAATGCATGCTTGTGTTAGTATAATCATGCACATTTTATTCCATTACTGTGCTTTAACCTCTTAATTTTAGTTTAAATATAATTGTTTATGGTTGGGTTGAGTTGTTCTCTGATCTTATAACCGCCTAACAATTACAGCACAGAAACAGGCCATCTAGGCCCTTCTAGTCCATGCCGAACGCTTACTCTCACCTAGTCCCACCAACCTGCACTCAGCCCATAACCCTCCATTCCTTTCCTGTTCATATACCTATCCAATTTTTTAAATGACAATATTGAACCTGCCTCTACCACTTCTACTGGTAGCTCTTTCCACATAGCTACCACTCTGAGTAAAGAAGTTCCCCCTTGTGTTACCCCTAAACTTTTGCCCCTTAACTCTCAACTCATGTCCTCTTGTTTGAATCTCCCCTACTCTCAATGGAAAAAGCCTATCCACGTCAACTCTATCTATTCCCTTCATAATTTTAAAAACCTCCATCAAATCCCCCCTCAACCTTCTATGCTTCAAAGAATAAAGACCTAACTTGTTCAACCTTTCTCTGTAACTTGGGTGCTGAAACCCAGGTAACATTCTAATAAATTTCCTCTGCACTCTTTCTATTTTGTTGACATCTTTCCTATAATTCGGTGACCAGAACTGTACACAGTACTCCAAATTTGGCCTCACTAATGCCTTGTACAATTTTAACATTACATCCCAACTCCTATACTCAATGCTCTGATTTATAAAGGCCAGCATACCAAAAGGTTTCTTCACCACCCTATCCACATGAGATTCCACCTTCAGGGAACTATGCACCATTATTCCTAGATCACTCTGTTCTTCTCCATTCCTCAATGCCCTACCAATTACCATGTATTTCCTATTTGGATTATTCCTACCAAAATGTAGCACCACACACTTATCAGCATTAAACTCCATCTGCCATCTTTCAGCCCACTCTTCTAACTAGCCGAAATGGTAACTTACTTGCAAACGTTGTGTCGCCATGCGAGGAGACAGTCGTGCACTATTAATTGTGATACGTCCTCCGATTGCTTGGCCTTTATATACTTATCAATCAGCTGATTAGAGGGTACTTTGGAAACTCAATTGTGATGTGGGATGGTAATCTTGTTGATGATTGGCTGTGCAGCATACTTCATGTGTGGTGCTCTGGAATTTTGCCCACTTCAATGGAATTGAGATCTCCATGCTTGTTCTCAGAATTGTTTGAGGAAAACCCATGATTCTAGGAGCTCTCCTGTATGCCACGTGTTTGCTTGCACCACGACTCTCACTGATGCCCAGTCGAAACTGTGCCCCTCCCGATCTTTGAGGGAGAGTCGGTCACTCTGCTTCACAGCCAGTTGACGTTCATGGATCCTCTGGGTAGTTTTCTCCCAGTCTGGCCGATGTAATATTTGCTGTAGTCGTTGCATTGGATTTTGTAGACCACGTCAGTCTTGTCTAACAGCTTGGTTTGTCCTTTTGGTCTGCAGAGTATTCTCCTCAATGTTGCTGATGGCTTATTCATGACTGGAAATCTAATAACTGGTGAATGTTGTTTATTGATTGCATGTTGCACCCTGACCAACACAGCACAGCAAATTTGTAATAACTGTATATAAATATGGTGAATGAAGTTGAGCTTTCAGAGTCATGGAATCGAACACATGGGGACAGACGCTTCAGTTCATTATGACTATGTGCCCTGTTGTGTCTCTCTGGATTTACCTGCATGAGGACTGTGGCCTTCTCCGCTTTACTGATTCACTTATCTGTTTAGCATGCCACGGCGGCGTAGGATTTAGCGCCAGTGACCAGCAATCAGGGTTCAATTCCCGTCGCTGTCTGTAAGGAGATTGTACCTTCTCCCCGTGACCGTGTGGGTTTCCTCCGGGTGCTCTGGTTTCCTCCCACAGTCCAAAGACGTACCAGTTGGTGGGTTAATTAGTTATTGTAAGTTGTCCTGTGATTAGGCTAGGGTTAAATCAGAAAACTGCTGGGCGATGTGGCTCAAAGGGCCAGAAGGGCCCATTCTGTGCTGGATCTCAGTAAATGAATTCCAGAGATTTGTTGGTCAGGGTTGTGTGGCGCATAGCGAAGTGGTTAGGGTGTTGGACTAGCGACCTGAAGGTCATGAGCTCGAGCCCCAGCCGAGGCAGTGTGTGTGTCCTTGAGCAAGGCATTTAATCACACATTGCTCCAGTCTACCCAGCTGAAAATGGGTACCAGCAAAAAAATGCTGGGGGTCACCCTCGAGATAGACTGGCGTCCTATCCAGTGGGGGAGGGGGGAGTCTCGTACTCTCAGTCGCTTCACGCCACAGAAACTGGCATAAGCACCTGCCTGATGGGCCACAAAGGCTCGGAGCAGGACTTTGATTGCTCTGGGTTAGTACGCTGAGGGTATGCTATGTTGGCACTGGTGGTATGGCGGAACTCGCGGGCTGCCCCCTATACATCCTGAATGTTGAATGTTGAGGCAAAATGGTGCATTACACCGTATGTTTGGACCTCAACCTCAGTGACACGGAGAACGCAGTAAATGTTGTGTAGCAATGAGTAATGGCCCAAACCTCGCCTCCAGTCCCAACACCCTGCCTTCTCATCCATATAGCCCAGTGTCTGAATTGTCCCCTGAGCAGCCAGTTGACAGGGGTATGTGACACTGCAGTTCAGACTGCTTTGATTGCATTAGTCAGCTAAGGGTTTTGTCCAAGGCGATTTCCCATCTTGCAATCTGCTGTTTCAGGTCATCCTGAGACTGAGGACATTAAGAAATAGTTTCACATTTAGCTACAACTATTGCATAACACAGCATTACTAATCAATACAGCTGATTGATGACCCAGGCTGGGTGTACACCTGCAGTTCCATGTGCACCACTGCACTGGGTGTCCTGAACAGAAAACATTTCCTTTCAGAGTTCGCTCGTTATGTGCCGTCTTCGGCAATCTTGATCTTTAACCGTAATTGTTCTTGGTTAATTTGTCTACAGAACTGGTTTGCCATTGCCTTCTGGGCAGTGTCTTTACAAGATGGGTGACCGCAGCCATTATCAATACTCTTCAGAGATTGTCCGTCTGACTTCGGCGGTAACATAACCAGGACTTGTGATATGCACCGGCTGCTCGCATGACCATCCACCACCTGCTCCCATGGCCTCATGTACCCTGATCCGGTAGGGTAGGGCTAAGCAGGTGCTATTTCTTGCCCAAGGGTGACTTGCAGGCTAATGGAGGGAAGGAGCACCTTCTACCTCCTTAGGTAGAGACGTAACTCCACTCTGACACCCACCTTTCAGATAGAAACACACAAAACGCTGGAGGAACTCAGCAGGTCAGGCAGTATCTATGGAAATGAATAAACAGTCAACACGAGGAAATCTGCAGACGCTGGAAATTCAAACAACAACACACACAAAATGCTGGTGGAACACAGCAGGCCAGGCAGCATCTATAGGGAGAAGCACTGTCGACGTTTCGGGCCGAGACCCTTCGTCAGGACTAACTGAACGGAAAGATACTAAGAGATTTGATAGTAGTGGGGGGGGGGGGGGAAATGCAAAATAATAGGAGAAGACCGGAGGGAGTGGGATGAAGCTCAGAGCTGGAAAGGTGATTGGCAAAAGTGATACAGAGCTGGAGAAGGGAAAGGATCATGGGACGGGAGGCCTCGGGAGAAAGAAAGGGGGTGGGGGGGAAAGCACCAGAGGGAGATGGAGAACAGGCAGAGTGATGGGCAGAGAGAAAGAGAAAAAAAACAAACAACTAAATATGTCAGGGATGGGGTAAGAAGGGGAGGAGGAGCATTAACGGAAGTTAGATAAGTCAATGTTCATGCCATCAGTTTGGAGGCTACCCAGCCGCTATATAAGGTGTTGTTCCTCCAACCTGAGTGTGGCTTCATCTTGACAGTAGACAATAAACGGTCGATGTTTTGGTCCAAGTCTCTTCATCAGGACCAGTAAGGGAAGGGGAAGAAACCAGAATACGATGGTGGGAGGAGGGTAAGGTGTACAAGTTGGCAGGTGATAAGTGAGAGCAGGGGAAGGGGGAGCCGGCTGGGTGGCAAGAGGGGATGAAGTAAAAAGCTGGAAGGGGATAGGAGGAAGAGGTAAAAGGTTGAAAATGAATGAATGTGATTTTATTTACTGAGATACAGCGTAATATAGGCCCTTTGAGCCACGCAGTCCAAAAGTCCCTGATTTAACCCCAGCCTAATCACGGGACAATTCACAACGAGCAATTAACTTACCAATCGGTACCTCTTTGGATTGTGGGAGGAAACCAGAGCACCTGGAGAAAATCCACACAGTCACGAGGAGAATGTACAAACTCCTTACAGACAGTGGTGGGAATTGAACTTGGATTGCTGGTAAGTGTTGTGCTACTGTGATGGGGAGGGGAGTGAACCCTGGGAGAAAGAGAGGGAGGAGGGACATCAGAGGGAGGTGATGGTCAGGTGAGGAGAAGGAAAGTAGTGAGGGGAGAGCTAGAATGGGGAATAGAAAAGAAAGAAGGGCAGTGGGGGAAATGACTCAAAGTTAAGAAATCGATTTTCACGCTGTCATTCATTTCCTTCAACACATACAGACAAGCTGGATGAACTCAGCAGGTTGGGCAGCATCTGGTGAAAGAAGCAGTCAACGTTTCAGGCCGAGACCTTTCGTCGGGACTGAAGGAGGAGGGGGTAGGGGCCCCATAGAGAAGGTGGAGGGAGGGTGGAAAACCAATCAGAGGAAAGATCAAGGGGTGGGGGGAGGGGAAGCAGGGAGGGGATAGGCAGGAGAGGTGAAGAAGGAATGTAAGGAGAAAGCGCTATGTAGTAGAAGGCGGCAGAATCATGAGAGAGGTGATAGGCAGCTAGAAGAGGAGACAGAGCGAAAGTGGGATGGGGGAAGGGAGAGGGAGTGAATTACCGGAAGTTGGAGAATTCGATGTCCGTACCAAGCGGCTGGAGACTACCCAGACGGTATATGAGGTGTTGCTCCTCAAACCTGAGTTTGGCCTCATCATGGCAGTAGAGGAGGCCATGTATGGACATATCCGAATGGGAATATGAAGCAGAGTTGGTGTGTGGCAACCGGGAGATCCTGTCTGTTGTAGAGGAGGCCATATATGGACGGAGCGGAGGTGCTCGATGAAGTGGTCTCCAAATCTGCTTCGGGTCTCGCCGATGTAGAGGAGGCTGCACCGGGAGCACCGGATGCAATAGATGACCCCAACAGACTCACAAGTGAAGGGTTACCTCACCTGGAAGGACTGTTTTGGGTAAGAGAGGAGGTGGAGGGACAGGTGTAGCACTTACACTTGCAGGGGTAAGTGCCAGGTGGGAGATCTGTGGGGAGGAACATGTGGACCAGGGAGTCGCGGAGGGAATGATTCCTGTGAAAAGCGGAGAGGGGTAGAGAGGGAAAGATGTCCCTATTGGTGGGGTCCTGTTGAAGGTGGCGGAAGTTGCGGAGGATAATGTGCTGGATCCGGAGGCTGGTGGGGTGATTGGTGAGGACAAGGGGGACACGGTCCCTGTTGTGGTGATGGGAGGATGGGGTGAGGGCTGAAGTGCGGGAAATGGAAGAGATGCGGGTGAGGGCATCATTGATGACGGCAGAAGGGAAACCACGATCCTTAAAGAAAGAAGACATTTGAGATGTCCTGGAATGGAAAGCCTCATCCTGGGAGCAGATGCGGTGGAGACGGAGGAACTGGGAATAGGGAATTACATTTTTACATTTGGCAGGGTGGGAAGAGGTATAATCGAGGTAGTTATGGGAGTCAGGGGGTTTATAGAAGATGTCAGTGGACAGTCTGTCTCTAGAGATTGTGATTGTGGAATTCATTTCTTTCTTCTGCACACCCCTTCAGAATATATTCAGTTTCTCAACTCTCATTCGAATTC
Organism: Hypanus sabinus; assembly: GCF_030144855.1. NCBI lineage: Eukaryota > Metazoa > Chordata > Chondrichthyes > Myliobatiformes > Dasyatidae > Hypanus > Hypanus sabinus. The sequence continues at coordinate 101,860,457 of NC_082716.1, read as the reverse complement.
ATGTAGCCAAGCTCGCTGTCCCTAGTGGAATGCCTTCCCTTCCTGACCCTGGTTCTCGTCACCACCCCGATACCGACACACTGCAGCTTGTCCCTCATTTGGCAGAATGCCCACGTACCCCGAGACCCTCCCACTGCTCCACTTCTGGCCGGGTCTGTGACAGTGCCAGAGAGATGCAGAATCTGAAATCTGGCTTTTTTTTTCTGCTGACTTAATGCATTTCCAGTCAAGAGCAATTTATTAACTCCTCTCCATGTCGACAATCTAATTTCTTTGTACAGCAGCAGTATCTTCTTTTAACACTATATTCTCTCATGGATCTAGTTATCGGCTCACTATGCATTTGTTAAACATAGTGCTGCTAATTCACCAGGGATCTCCAAGTGGACAGATTGGGTTCCAATAATAGAGCACTCGTGTTCACATTGTATCTGCATTATTATATAACGACGGGCCTGCTTGGAATTTCATGCCATAAGCATTAAATAAAACTGCTCCAGTGCCAGTAATGTATTGTAGCTATAATGAGCTTTGACCCAGTGTATCACTAAGATTGGGTGGGATGACAACTAGAGGTCATGGGTTAAGGGTGAAAGGTGAAGTCAGAGAGCAGTGAGAGTGGGAATGAGCTCCCAGCACAAGTGGTTATGCAAGCATAATTTCAGCTTTTAAGAGAAGTTTGGATAGGTACATGGAGGGCCCTGGTCCTGGTTCAGGTCGATGGGAGTAGGCAGTTTAAATGGGTTGGCACAGACTAGATGGGCTGAAGAGCCTGTTTCTGTGCTGTACTTTTCTATGACTCAATGACTCTAATCGGTGTGTTTCAGAAGGCTCTCGCAGATTTCTACACATGTACAACGGATAGCATTCTAACCATCTAGGAGTTCTTCATGAAACATCCACCCCTTCCTGGGCCGAACCCCATAGCTTCACCTTTGTTATGTCCATGCCTGACCATACTGAGGGACTCCAGCCACCATCATTCGATCTCCTCCCTGTGAGACCGAAGCCACTCGGAGCTCTGCTGAAACACTTCCTTCTAGAAACATCCACCCCGTTGTCAGCTGAGCTCCACGTTATGCCCATGCCTGACATGCTACGACTTTTCCCTCTGTTGGATGGCTTGGTAGCGTAGCGATTAGCACACTGTTTTACAGTACAGGCAGCTCAGCCTTAGTTCCCCTTGCTGCCTGCAAGGAGTTTGTATGATCTCCCTTTGACAGTGTGTGTTACTTCCAGCTGCTCCAGAAGCTGGTAGATTAATTGGTCATTGTAAACTGTTTGTTGATTTGGCTGCAATTAAATTGGGGGATTGTTAGAAACATAGAAAACCTATTGCACAATACAGGCCCTTCAGCCCACAAACCTGCGCCAAGCATGTCCTGTACTATATCTCAGTAAGAAAATAAGCAAACACACCAGATTCTGCAGATACCGGAGATCCGGAGTAACACACTATCACCACCCTCTGCCCAGCACCTCACTTCATCCCCTCCCGGACCTCCCCCTCGTCTGGTCTCACACTATCACCACCCCCTGCCCAGCACCTCACTTCATCCCCTCCCGGACCTCCCCCTCGTCTGGTCTCACACTATCACCACCCCCTGTCCAGCTCCTCACATCATCCCCTCCCGCACCTCCCCCTCGTCTGGTCTCACACTATCACCACCCTCTGCCCAGCACCTCACTTCATCCCCTCCCGGACCTCCCCCTCGTCTGGTCTCACACTATCACCACTCCCTGCCCATCTCCTCACTTCATCCCCTCCCGGACCTCCCCCTCGTCTGGTCTCACACTATCACCACCCCCTGCCCAGCACCTCACTTCATCACCTCCCGGACCTCCCCCTCGTCTGGTCTCACACTATCACCACTCCCTGCCCAGCACCTCACTTCATCCCCTCCCGGACCTCCCCCTCGTCTGGTCTCACACTATCACCACCCCCTGCCCAGCACCTCACTTCATCCCCTCCCGCACCTCCCCCTCGTCTGGTCTCACACTATCACCACTGTCTGCCCAGCACCTCACTTCATCCCCTCCCGGACCTCCCCCTCGTCTGGTCTCACACTATCACCACCCCCTGTCCAGCTCCTCACATCATCCCCTCCCTCACCTCCCCCTCGTCTGGTCTCACACTATCACCACTCCCTGCCCAGCACCTCACTTCATCCCCTCCCGCACCTCCCCCTCGTCTGGTCTCACACTATCACCACCCCCTGCCCAGCACCTCACTTCATCCCCTCCCGGACCTCCCCCTCGTCTGGTCTCACACTATCACCACCCCCTGCCCAGCACCTCACTTCATCACCTCCCACACCTCTCCCTCGTCTGGTCTCACACTATCACCACCCCCTGCCCAGCACCTCACTTCATCCCCTCCCGCACCTCCCCCTCGTCTGGTCTCACACTATCACCACTGTCTGCCCAGCACCTCACTTCATCCCCTCCCGGACCTCCCCCTCGTCTGGTCTCACACTATCACCACCCCCTTCCCAGATCCTCACTTCATCCCCTCCCGCACCTCCCCCTCGTCTGGTCTCACACTATCACCACCCCCTGCCCAGCACCTCACTTCATCCCCTCCCGGACCTCCCCCTCGTCTGGTCTCACACTATCACCACCCCCTTCCCAGATCCTCACTTCATCCCCTCCCGGACCTCCCCCTCGTCTGGTCTCACACTATCACCACCCCCTGCCCAGCTCCTCACTTCATTCCCTCCTGCACCTCCCCCTCGTCTGGTCTCACACTATCACCACCCCCTGCCCAGCTCCTCACATCATCCCCTCCCGCACCTCCCCCTCGTCTGGTCTCACACTATCACCACCCCCTGCCCAGCTCCTCACATCATCCCCTCCCGGACCTCCCCCTCGTCTGGTCTCACACTATCACCACTCCCTGCCCAGCACCTCACTTCATCCCCTCCTGCACCTCCCCCTCGTCTGGTCTCACACTATCACCACCCCTGCCCAGCTCCTCACTTCATCCCCTCCCGCACCTCCCCCTCGTCTGGTCTCACACTATCACCACTCCCTGCCCAGCACCTCACTTCATCACCTCCCTCACCTCCCCCTCGTCTGGTCTCACACTATCACCACCCCCTGCCCAGCACCTCACTTCATCCCCTCCCGCACCTCCCCCTCGTCTGGTCTCACACTATCACCACTCCCTGCCCAGCACCTCACTTCATCCCCTCCCGGACCTCCCCCTCGTCTGGTCTCACACTATCACCACCCCCTGCCCAGCACCTCACTTCATCACCTCCCACACCTCTCCCCGTCTGGTCTCACACTATCACCACCCCCTTCCCAGATCCTCACTTCATCCCCTCCCGCACCTCCCCCTTGTCTGGTCTCACACTATCACCACCCCCTGCCCAGCACCTCACTTCATTCCCTCCTGCACCTCCCCCTCGTCTGGTCTCACACTATCACCACCCCCTGCCCAGCGCCTCACTTCATCCCCTCTCTCCCCCTCACTTGTTCTCACCTGCCAGCTTGGACTCCTCCCTCTTCCTGATTCTGGCTTCTTCCCCTTTCCTTTCCAGTCCTGTTTAGGCCCAAAACGTCGACTGTTCATTCCCCTCCAAAGATGCTGCCCGACCTGCTGAAATCCTCCTGTGTTTTGTGTGTGTCGCCTTCACTCTACCCTCTGAGAAGCAGAACCCACTCAAAACTGCTGCCACATGTTCCAACTGTCTCTTCGCTCCTTGCTCTTCTACCAAAAATTCCCTAGGGCAGAATCGGGCCATTTGGCCCATTAATGTTGCTCTGCCATTCTACCAAAGCTGTCTTATTAAACCTATCTACCCCATTCTGCTGCTTTCCCCCTTCTATAACCTTTGACTTTACTTACCACCTGTTACCCCACTGGCATTTAGGGCTGCAGTGCAGGTCCTCCATCTTCAAGGAAGGGCTTCCTTCATCATATCAGTAGCTTCCTTTCACTATTCACTACTGTCAGTCAATCAAATCCCGGGTGGAGACTCAGGAATACCATCACATTCGGACATAGAATGATTCTTCATTGCTGTTTCCGTAACAATGTTTTTTTGAGCTGAACCCTCAGACGTAGAGGACCTGTGGGCCACTCTCAGTCTTGCCTCTACCCTTTGACCTGTTTGATATGGATGGCCCTATTAAGACCCAAAGCATAAAGCTCCTGTCTCCAGTCAACATCACTCTCCAGGTCACTAAGGTCTGCAAGCCTCCAAACCCAATGACAAGATAGTGGCCCTCTTGAGAGGCTGTAACGTTTGCTGCCCTGAATAATCAAGAACCTGTCAGCCTCCAGTGACTTGGCCTGCACAGCCCTCTGTGGCAAAGAATTCCATAGATTCACCAGCCTCTGGCTTCCGGTTAACTAATGCCTTGACTTTCGAATTCTCACTTTCAATGATAGCTCAGCCTGTTTCTGTGCTGTGCTCTATAGTTGTATAAATTGCTCTGTAGCCATGTTTCTCCTCTCGCTCCAGGAGAAGAACAGCTAGCTGGCTGAAGACGAGGACAGATCACCGGGATCTCAGAATGGCCACAGGGTTGTTACAATGCTTTTACCCTCTTTAATGATGCATCATATGCCTCTCTGCTGCTATCCTCTTGATGATTTTGCAAGCCTCAATAACCCTTAGTCTGGCAGGGAGGAGTCAGTGCCATCGGTTGGATCTATGGGCTGGTGGTATCCATTAAATGTACAGTTGGGGGAGATTCCCAAGTAAAACTGAAGTTCACGGCTCGGTCAGAGAGTTTGGTTTTGAAATATTCCTCTGACAATTTTGTTTATCTGTGCAGAAGGTCAGCGGCCAATCTATTTAAAGCTCAGAGGGGTGCAGAGCTGCCATTGGACAAGAGGCTGGTGGGTCCCACCCTCTATCTCTGCCAAGTGAACTGAATGGGTCAAATACAGACACTGGGCTCAGCCGACCCCAGTCTAATTTATAGCTGGTCTGTAAACAGCCTGTTATGGTCTGATCACTGAGAGGAGCTTCACACCTATTGTCAGCCCCCGCTCGGCCAGTGTATGTGCATGTGCACGTGTACACACACACACACACACACACACACACCCCGCCCCCCGCCCCCCCAGAGATGTACAAACATGGACTGTTACACTCAGTCAAAATGGACACCATTACTCCCTCCCATTGCCACAGGGGGTGATGACTCAATTCCCCCCAGCTGTGTGCTCATCACCACTCTTTCCCCTTGTCACAGGGCATGGTGTTGTTCTGTCTCACTCCCTCCACCATCCCAGGGCTCTAATTGTTGTCTTTAGTGATCAATATTACACTTGCAATACGAGTGCAGCGACAGGCTTCTATTTAATGGTGTTCATCGCTCTGAGAAACGTTTAAAAACCAAAGAACCTCGTAAATCTCAGCTGATATAGTTGTAAGACATTACGATGTTGCCAAGGATATTACCCTGCATGATACTCAGGGTGGTTGGACTTTACGAGGCTCTCCCTGCCGACTCAGGGAGTGTGTGGCCATTGTGTGTGGTGGCAGAAATAAATAGTCTGAGATAATTACCGTGCTTTAGTAGCAGGGGTATTCTCTAGTTTATGCAACAAATTTGTGCCTGAAATTAGTTTTGTTAAAGTCTCATTAGCCAGTGTTACATTGAATGACAGGTGGAGGGTGGTCAAAGAATTAACAAAAGGTTTTGCAACAAGAATTCCCAGGAGAAATGGTTTCAAAATAAATTTTATTATCGAAGTACATATATGTCACCTTATACAATCCTGAGATACATTTTTCTGCAGACATACTCAGCAAATCTATAGAATAGTAACTATAACAGGATCAATGAAAGATCCTGTTTGGAAACTGAACTGAAGAGACTGGGGAAGAGGAGGTTGGCTCGCAAATAGAGAAAGCTTGTACACAGTGCGAGAGGGAGGATAAGCAGGTGATAGAGAAGGGACACGCTCAGACCAAAGGTTTGAGATGTGTCTATTTTAACGCAAGGAGTGCTGAGAACAAAGCGGATGAGCTTAGAGCATGGATCAGTACTTGGAGATATGATGTGCTGGCCATTAAAGAGACTTGGATGGCTCAGGGACAGGAATGGTTACTTCAAGTGCCGGGTTTTAGATGTTTCAGAAAGAACAGGGAGGGAGGCAAAAGAGGTGGGGGTGTGGCACTGTTGATCAGAGATAGTGTCACGTCTGCAGAAAAGGTGAACACCATGGAGGGATTGTCTACGGAGTTACTGTGAGTGGAGGTTAGGAACAGGAAGGGGTCAATAACTCTACTGGGTGTTCTTTATAGGCCGCCCAATAGTAACAGGGATATCAAGGAGCAGATAGGGAAACAGATCCTGGAAAGGTGTAATAATAAGAGTTGTCATGATGGGAAATTTTAAGTTCCCAAATATCGATTGGCATCTCCCTAGAGCAAAGGGTTTAGACGGGGTGGAGTTTGTTAAGTGTGTTCAGGAAGGATTCTTGACACAATTTGAAGATAAGCCTACAAGCAGAGAGGCTGTACTTGATTTGGTATTGGGAAATAAACCTGGTCAGGTGTCAGATTTCTCAGTGGGAGAGCATTTTGGAGATAGTGATCACAAAAATCTATCTCCTTTACAATAGAATTGGAGAGAGATAGGAACAGACAAGTTAGAAAAGCATTTAATTGGAGTAAGGGAAGTTATGAGGCTATCAGGCAGGAAATTGGAAGCTTAAATTGGAAACAGATGTTCTCAGGGAAAAGTACTGAAGAAATGTGGCAAATGTTCAGGGGATATTTGTGTGGAGTTCCGTATAGGAACATTCCAATGAGACTGGGAAGTTATGGTAGGGTACAGGAACCGTGGTGTACAAAATGGTGGCATCTGTTAGTCTCGCAAGACCATGGATCTGCACCTAGAAGATTTCCAGGGCACAGGCCTGGGCAAGGTTATACGGAAGACCAGCTGTTGCCCATGCAGCGAGTCTCTCCTCTCCACGCTACCGATGTTGTTCAAGGGAAGGGCAAGGGCTGATATAGCTTGACACCAGTGCCATCGCAGGAGTTGCCAGAATGATATTGAAGGTAATGTCGGACTGCCTTAGGGACTCCAGCTCTGGATTTGTCCTCAGGGTTTACTCCTGAAGCCTTTCCCATGAGTGGGTATGGCCACAAGGCAGCGGAGGTTTGAAATCAGAGTTTTCCCTCTCTTAGATGGACTGCCTTCCTGGGCTGATGAGCTCCATCTACCCAACATGGTGTACAAAGGCTGTAATAAATCTAGTCAAGAAGAAACAAAAAGCTTACAAAATGTTCAGAGAGCTAGGTGATGTTAGAGATCTAGAAGATTATAAGGCTAATAAGAAGGAGCTTAAGAAGGAAATTAGGAGAGCCAGAAGGGGCCATGAGAAGCCCTTGGCGGGCAGGATTAAGGAAAACCCCAAGGCATTCTACAAGTGTAGACGTGAAAGAATAGGACCAATCAAGTGTGACAGTGGAAAAGTGTGTATGGAACCGGAGGAAATAGCAGAGGTACTTAATGAATACTTTTCTTCAGTATTCACTATGGAAAAGGATCTTGGTGATTGTAGTGATGACTTGCAGCAGACTGAAAAGCTTGAGCATGTAGATACTAAGAAAGAGGATGTGCTGGAGCTTTCGGAAAGCATCAAGTTGGATAAGTCACCGGGACTGGATGAGATGTACCCCAGGCTACTGTGGGAGGTGAGGAAGGAGATTGCTGAGCCTCTGGTGATGATCTTTGCATCATCAATGGGGATGGTGGAGGTTCCGGAGAATTGGAGGGTTGTGGGTGTTGTTCCTTTATTCAAGAAGGGGAGTAGAGATAGCCCAGAAAATTATAGACCAGTGAGTCTTACCTCAGTGCTTGGTAAGTTGATGGAGTAAATCCTCAGGGGCAGGATTTATGAACATTTGGAGATATATAATACAATTAAGAATAGTCAGCATGGCTTTGACAAGGGCAGGTCGTGCCTTATGAGCCTGGTTGAATTTTTTGAGGATGTGACTAAACACATTGATGAAGGTAGAGCAGTAGATGTAGTGTTTATGGATTTCAGCAAGGCATTTGATAAGGTACCCCATGCAAGGATTATTGAGAAGGTAAAGAGGCATGGGATCCAAGGGGACATTGCTTTGTGGATCCGGAACTGGCCTACAGAAGGTAAAGAGTGGATGTAGATGGGTCATATTCTGCATGGAGGTCGGTCACCAGTGGAGTGTCTCAGGGATCTGTTCTGGGACCCTTTCTCTTCGTGATTTTTATAAATGACCTGGAAGAGGAAGTGGAAGGATGGGTTAGTAGGTTTGTTGATGACACAAAGGTTGGAGGTGTTGTGGATAGTGTGGAGGGTTGTCAGAGGTTACAGCGGGACATTGATAGGATGCAAAACTGGACTGAGAAGTGACAGATGGAGTTCAACGCAGATAAGTGTGAAGTGGTTCATGTTGGTAGGTCAAATATGATGGCAGAATATAGTATTAATGGTAAGGCTCTTGGCAGCGTGGAGGATCAGAGGGATCTTGGGGTCCGAGTCCATAGGACGCTCAAAGCAGCTGCGCAGGTTGACTCTGTGGTTAAGAAGACATACGGTGTATTGGCCTTCATCAATCATGAAATTGAATTTAGGAGCCGAGAGGTAATGTTGCAGCTATATAGAACCCTGGTCAGACCCCACTTGGAGTATTGTGCTCAGTTCTGGTCACCTCACTATAGGAAGGATGTGGAAGCCATAGAAAGGGTTCAGAGGAGATTTTCAAGGATGTTGCCTGGATTGGGGAGCATGTCTTATGAAAACAAGTTGAGTTAACTTGGTCTTTTCTCCTTGGTGCGACGAAGGATGAGATGTGACCTGATAAGATGATGAGAGGCATTTATTGTGTGGATAGTCAGAGGCTTTTCCCCAGGGCTGAAATGGTTGCCACAAGAGGACACAGGTTTAAGGTGCTGGGGAGTAGGTACAGAGGAGATGTCAGGGGTAGGTTTTTTACTCAGAGAGTGGTGAGTGCATGGAATGGGCTGCCGGGAACAGTGGTGGAGGTGGATATGATAGGGTCTTTTAAGAGACTTTTGGATAGGTACATGGAGCTTAGAAAAATAGAGGGTTGTGGATAAGCCTAGGAATTTCTAAGGTAGGGACATGTACGGCACAACTTTATGGGCTGAAGGGCCTGTATTGTACTGTAGGTTTTCTATGTTTCTATCAACCAGAGTGCAGAAGACAACAAACTGTGCAAGTGCAAATATCAATAATTAGCAATAAATAATAAGAACCTCAGATAATGAGATAAAGAGTCCTTAAAGTGAGATGATTAATTGTAGGAACATCTCAATAGATGGTCAGGTGAGTATAATTATCCTGTTTTATTCAAGAGCCTGATGATTAACTGTTCCTGAACCTAGTGGTGTGAGTCCTGAGGCTCTTGTACCTTCTACCCGATGGCAGCAGTGGGAAAAATGCATGGCCTGGGTGGTGGGGATCTCTGATGATGGATGCTGCTTTCCTACGACAGTGTTTCATGTAGATGTGCTCAATGGTTGGGAGAGCTTTACCCATGATGGACTGGGAAAATTCCAGTACTTTTTGTAGGATTTTCCACTCAAGGACATTGGTATTTCTATTCCAGGCCGTAAATCAACCAGTCAATGTACTCTCCACTGCACTTCTATAGAAGTTTGTATAAGTTTTTGATGTTGTGTTGATTCTCTGCAGATTCCTGAGGAGGTAAAGATGCTGTTGTGCTTTCTTGAAAATACATTTATATAATGGGTCCAGGACAGCTCCTCTGAGATAGTGACTCCCAGGAATTTAGTTACTAACCCTCTCCACCTTTGACCTTCCAATGACTACTGGCTCCTGGACCTCTGTTTTCCCTCTTCTAAAGTCTCCAATCATTTCTTTGGTCTTACTGACATTGAGTGAGAGATTGTTATGACACCACTCAGCCACATTTTCAATTTCCCTCCTGTATGCTGATTCATCACTACCGTTGACTTTGATGCTGCTTTCCAACGACAGCATTTCAAGTTGATGTAGTCAGTAGTTGAGAGGGCTTTACCCATGATGGACTTCCTTTTGTAGGATTTTCTGCTCAAAGGCATTGGTGTTTCCATTCACCCATTTGAAAGAAAATGGGGAGATCCCCTCATTAATACAAGGAAATATTGTTTATAAATAACATTTACAAAGTACAGAGAGAGGATGCATTACAGGGATTCCCAACCTGGGGTCCATGGACTTCTTACTTAATAGTATTGGTCCATGGCATAAAAAAGGTTGAGAACTCTTGGTTTAGAGGGATATGGGCAAACATGGGTACCTTATGTTGCTTCGATTTGAATTGATTGTGGACTTCAGCAAAGTTAAGATGAGGAGACAAACATCAAGGGATCAGAAATGGAAAGAGTGAACAATTTCAAATTCCTGGATGTCAACATCCCTGAGGATCTATTCTGGGCCCAACATATTAATGCAGCTACAAGGAAGGCTTGACAGCAGCTACATTTCATTAGGAGTTTGAAGAGATTTGGTACGTCACCAAATACTTGCAAATTTCTACACATGTACCATGGAGAACATTATAAATGGTTGCATTGTTTTCTGGTATGGGGGGTCACTGCACAGGATCAAAATAAGCTGCAGAGAGTTGTAAGCTCATTAGCTCCATCATGGGCACTAGCCTTCATAGTGTCCAGGAGACTTTCAAAAGAGCAAAAAGGTGGCATCCATTATTAAGGACCTCCCTCACCTAGGGCATGCTCTCTTCGCATTCCTACCATCAGGGAGGAGGTACAGGAGCCTGAAGGCACACACTCAATGATTCAGGAACAGCCTCTTCCCCTCTGCCATCAGGGAGGAGGTACAGGAGCCTGAAGGCACACACTCAGTGATTCAGGAACAGCTTCTTCCCATCTGCCATCCAATTTATGAATGGACATTGAATCCATGAATCCATGAATACTGCTTCACTTCTTTTTTAGTCTCTTTATGCACTACTTAATTAATTTAACTATTAAATATATATATTTACTGTGATTTACAGCTTTTATGATCATGTATTGCATTGTACTACTATTGCAAAGACAACAGATTTCATGGCGTCCTGGTGATATTAAACCTGATTCTGATTCTGAATCTGAGATAAGCAGTTTGGTCAGCAGGGATGAGATGGGAAGAAGGGCCTGTTCCAGAGTTATGGTCTCTATGACTCTATATCATGGGATGGTCAATCGTGTAGCGATTAATACAAATGTTTGACACCACCAGCTGCATGAGCAGGATTCAATCTCTATTGCTGTGTGTAAAGAGCTCGTGCATTCTCCCCATGACTGAGTGGGTTTCCTCCTGGTTCTCTGGTTTCCTCCTACACTCCAAAGGTGACGGTTAGGGTTAGTTGTGGGCATGCTATGATGGTGTCGGAAGTACATTGACACTTGTGGACTGCTCCCAGGCCAATTCAATTTGACGCAAGTGAATCATTTCACTGTATGTTTCAATGTATACTTCTCAAATTAAGTTAATCTTTAGGTGGAAGGTGTGGAATTTCTACAGGAGTCTCAGGGAGATGGTTTACTCTTGAATTGTGCAGATTAAGACAAGCAAGGTTCTCACATCCCATCTTAATTGAATTTTACAGGAGCACAAATGAGAGCATCCTGACTAGTGACATCTCCCACTGGTCTGGGAGTAGCTGAGCACTAGACTGGAAGTCCTGACAAAGGACTGTGAGAATGGCCGAGAGGATCATAGGGGTCTCAGGACAATTTACAATGATCAAAGAACCCACTAACCAGTACACATTTGGACGGTGGAAGGAATCAGAAGCACTCGGAGGAAACCCAAGCACACAAAGGAAAAACTTACAAACTTTCGTATACATGATGCCAGTGCTGAACTCTGAAGCACTGAGCTATAACAGCATCGCGCTAAATTCCACACCCCAGGCTACTTAGTAAGAAGCAGCACAAACTAGGCCCTTCCAATTCTTCGAGCTGCTCAGCCCAGCAATCGCCTGATTTAATCCTAACCTCATCACGTCACAATTTACAATTGTCCAATTAACCTCCCAACTGATACATCTTTGGACTGTGGGAGGAAACCAGAGCACCCGGAGGAAACCCACATGGTCACGGGAGGAACACATGAACTCCTCACAGGCAGCGGTGGGAATTTCACAAGTCTGGGATGACCTGCAAAATGCCTTTGAATCTCACTGAGACCCGATCATCCCATCAGCAAACACAGAACCTGTTAAAAACATTTGTTTAATAAATCTCCCTGATGATGTGCCGGAAAATGTTGACCTAATGAAGTCTGATTAATACGTAACTGAAAATGGGTTCATCAGCGGAAGCTGGTATTTTATCCATTTTGTCCAACGCCCCCTCAGTACGTGACCTGATTTGAATCGACTGGAAATTTTAAAAAAATGTATGGAACTGATCTCTCGTTTCACTGGGATCCATTCAGGATTTTACTAACCTTTACAGAAGGAATTATATTTACTTACATTCCCTGGAGTCCAAGTTACTCACTTTAACTCTTGGAGGCCCAGAGATGGTGGAAACTTGCCAAGGTGATGTGTGTGTGTGTGTGTGTGTTTCTGTGGAAGTGTACTTGTGGTTGTGTGTGTGGGTGTGTAAATATGTCTTTGTGTGTCTTTGTATGTGTATTTGTGAGTGTGTTTGTGTGTGTGTGGATGTGAGTGTGTCTGTATGTGTGTTTGTATGTGCATGAGTTCATGTGTGTGTGTGTGTGTATTTGAGTGTGATCTGTGTGTGTCTGTGTTTGTAGATATGTGTGTGTTTGTTCTTGTTTTTTTGAGCGCCTGTGCGCGCGTCAGTGTGTGTGTGTGTGGTGGAAGTGCAGATGTGAAGACCTTGGAGGATGTACAGAAGAGATTTACTGGATGCTGCCCTCGCGGGGATGTATTAACTGGGTTGGACAAACTCTCTGGATCATTGAGAGGGCTGAGAGTGGATATCACAATGCTTTACAGTACAGGCAACCTGGATGCTGCTGCCTGTAAGAGCTTGTACGTTTTCCCTGTGACCACGTGGGTTTCCTCTGGGTGCTCCGGTTTCCTCCTGCAGTCCAAAGACGTACCGGTTGCTGAGTCAGAATCAGAATCAGGTTTAATATCACTGGCATATGCCGTGAAATTTGTTAACTTAGTGGCAGCGGTACATAGCAATGCATTTGAAAGACAAAGAAAACTATGAATTACAGGAAGCACGTATATAATAAATAGTTAAACTAAATAAGCAGTATAAAAAATAGAAATAAAAAAGTAGTGAGTTAGTGTATGGATTCAACGTCCATTCAGAAATCAGATGTCAGAGAGGAAGAAGCTGTTCCTGAATCATTAAGTGTGTGTCTTCAGGCTTCTGTACCTCCTCTCTATTGGTAGCAATGAGAAGAGGACATGTCCTGGGTGATGGGGCCCTTAATGATGGATGCCACCCTTTGAGGCATCGCTCTTTGAAGATGTCCTGGATACCCTGCAGGCCAGTGCCCGTGATGAAGCTGGGTTATTTTACAATTCTCCACAGCTTATTTCAATCCTGTGCATTAGCACCACCCCTCTGCCCTCGTACCAGGCGGTCGGTGACGTAGCCAGTTAGAATGCTCTCCACGGTACATCAGAGGAAACTTGCAAGTGTCTTTGGTGACGTGTCAGATCGCCCCAAACTTTGAATGAAATATAGCCACTGTTGTGCCTTCTTTACAGCTGCATCAATATGTTGGGTCCAGCATAGATCCTCAGAGCTATTGACACCCAGGAACTAGAATTTGCTCACTCTTTCCACTGCTAATCCCTTTATGAGGACTGGTGCGTGTTCCATTGTCTTTCTGAAGTCCGCAATCAGTTCTTTGGGCTTCCTGACGTTGATTACAAGGTTGTTGTTGTGACACCACTCAATGTTGATCTATCTTGCTCCTGTAGGCCTTCTCATCACTGTTGAATATTCTGCCAACAATAGTTGTATCGTCAGCAAATTTATAGATTGTGTTTAAGCTGTGTCCAACCACATAGTCATGACAGTATTTCATTAGGAGTTTGAGGAGATTTGATATGTCACCAAAGACCCTTGCAAATTTCTGCAGAAGTACTGTGGAGATTATTCTAACTAGTTTTATCACTGTCTGGAACGCACGGACCACTGTACAGGATTGGAAAAAGCTGCAGAAAGTTGTAAACTCAGTCAGCTTCATCAGGGGCACCAGCCTTCCCGGTATCAAGAATACCTGCAAAAGGCGATGCCTCTAAAAGGTGTCATTAAGGACCCCCATCACCTAGGATGTGCCCTCTTCTCATTCCTACCATATTCACAGAGGTACAGGAGTCTGAAGAAACATACTCAATGTGTTAGGAACAGCTTTTCCCCTCTGCCATCAGATTTCTGAACCAACAATGAACCCATGAACACAAACTTATTACTTCTTCCATTTTTTTCTTTTTTTGCGCTACTTTGTAAATTTAATTTTAATAGATATATTTCTTATTGTAATTTATAGATTTTTAAATTATTATATATTACATTGTGAGCCACAAAACAAGCATTTTCACAACATATGCCTGTAATATTAAATCTGCTTCTGATTCTAAAGCAACGCACACAAAATGCTGGAGAAACTCAGCAGGTCAGGCAGTGTCTATGGAAGCATATAAACAGTCAAAGTTTTGAGCTGAGACCCTCCTTCAGGACTGGAAAGGAAGGGGGAAGATGCCAGAATAAAAAAGGTGGGCAGATGGGAAGGAGGATAGTTCGGAGGTGATAGATGAAGCCTGGTGGGTGGGAAAGGTAAAAGGCTGGAGAAGAAGGAATCTGATAGGAGAAAGAGAAGGAGGAGGGAACCCAGTGGGAATTAATAGACAGGTGAGAAGAAGCAAAAGGTGAGAGTGGGGAACAGAAAAGAGGGGAGGCGTAGGAAAAATACTTTTTTTAGGGAGGAAATATCAATATTCCTGCCATCAGGTTGGAAGTTACCCAGATTAAATATAAAGTGTTGCTCCTCCACCCTGAGGGTGGCCTCATCATGACACAAGAGGAGGCAATGGACTGACGTGTTGGAATGGGAATGGAAATTGGAATTAAAATGTTGGGCCACCAACTCTGATTCCCATTCCTCTTCCAGTTTCCTCGCAGTATTGAGACCTCTTCGTTGTCACGTTCCACATCAGACCCTTTCAGTCCCTGTCACCGCTCTAATAGGGCAGACGACAGCGGCCAATTGACTTGCCACCACATCGAAGCTCTGGGGCAAGGCAGGAAATGAAAGCACCCTGGAGAACCCACATGGTCACGTGCAAACTCCTCCACACAGGTCGGGAGTGAACCTGAGTCGTTGGAGTTTTGAGCTAATAAATCTGACTCGTGGGCTTGTTGCATAAAAATAGATTAAGCAGGCCTGGCTGGCTGGGAGCTTAACAGAATGAAAGGTTGGCAGGGTAAATGTGAAGATATGACATGTCACATAAGGAGAGGCACAATGAGGTTCAATGAGATCCTCACCTGGTTTTTCTGAACTCCGGCAAGTACAGGCCCAGATCCATCAAAAGCTCCTCATATGTTAACCCATTCATCCCCGGGATCATTCTTATGCACCTGGTTTGTGCCGTCTCCCGCACCAGCACGTCCTTTTTCAGACATGGGGACCAAGCCACTCGTTGTATGTTCCGATATTCGTTCATTATGTGCTGCGTCGTATGACGTAGGCGACCGTGGTCTTTCTGTAGAAATTTTTTCTGCCGAAGCGGCTTGCCGTTGCCTTCTTCTGGAGAGAGTCCTTACCAAATGGGTGACCCCAGCCATTATCAATACTCCTCAGAGATTGTCTGCTTGGTGCCAGTGGTCACATAACCAGGACTTGTGATATGCTCCGGCTGCTCATACGACCATTCACTCCCTGAGCCCATGGCTTCACGTGACCCTGATGGGTGGGGGGTGGCGTGTGTTGACTACGACTTGTCCAAGGGTGACCTGCAAGCTGGTAGAGGGAGGGCGTGCCTTACAGCTTCTTTGGAGGAGATGCATTCCAAGCAAGATAGGGCTTCTTCATTGAGGTTGGCTGAGACTAGAACTAGAGGGTGAAAGGTGAAACATTTAAGGAGAACATGAGGAGAAACCTCTTCACCCAGACGTTAGAGAGAGTGTGGAATGAGCTGGCAGCAGAAGTGGTGGATGCAGGTTCAATTTCAACTTTCTAGAGCAGTTTATGTAAGTAATGGATGGGAGGGATATGGAGGGCTCTGGTCCAGCTGTGGCTCATTGGATAACAGTACAGCATTGAATAGATGGGCCAAAGGGTCTGTTTCTGTGCTGTACTTTCTATGGCTTGTGCTAGCAGAGCGAAGGAATGCCTGCCTTCCACCTCTTTTGGTAAAGATGTCTCTCCGCCCTGTCACCCGGGTGTTGACATACATAATTAGGTAAATCTGTGAGGGCAGGAGCGGACCTCAGTCATCAAGGGTCGGGTGACTGAGCTCATCTCTTCAGGGGCACGGACGAAGCATTCCTCATTTTGTACCAGCTGTTTTTCTTCAGATTAGATATTGAGTTTCAAAAGAAAGGCAATTTATTAAAGCAACAAAAAAAAGCTTAATACCAGAGGCCAGCAGCAGAAGAGCACAAATCCATTCCGCTCGTAGCCTCACAGACATATCAAGCAGGTTCCACACATCACTAGCACAACGGGCCGCAGTCTGCCCCCCAGGGATACTGGCCCAGACAAACAACAACAGCAATTTTCATTTATGTAGCACCTGCAACCCATTAAAAACATAAAGGCGTTTCACCGGCACACCGTGGACGGAATCTCATCAACCCAGCCGTACCAGGAGACAGCAAAGACCGTCACACGCCCCGTCCACACCTCACCTGCAAATAAATCAGTGGCTGGCATGGACAGGTTTGGCTGATAGGCTGTACAGTCCGCAGGATGAAACAACGGTGGAGCCAAGCCAGTGATAGGGACGTGTCCGAAAAGTCAAGGAATTCTGTTCTCTGGACAACTGACTCAGGAGAGACCTTGGGAGGAGGGGGATGCTCAAATCCTTTGCCCCAATGGTGGTATAGGGCAGATCATTCGATACCAGAATATACGTGGACTCAGGTCAGTTCCTTAAGATTGTTAAATTGTTATAGCTTTATTGGGGGTGAGGGTGTGGATTAGCTCCCACTACCTATAAGATGCATCTCAATGGTGTGCATCTCAAATAGCCTCTGACAACCAAGTCCATCTCCTGACCTTCACATGTGGCATAGTTACTGAGCCTGGCAGAACTATTTCTACTGACAGGAGAAAGGGCAAAGGCTGATTAACCAGTCTCCTCGTGCTAAACCCCTCCAGCCCCTACACCCTTCCCCGTCTCTGTAACCCACTCTAAACCTTACGTCCCTCCCTGTCTCTGTAACCACCAACCCCCATGCTTCTAAACTCCTCTTTATCTCTGTAACCCTCTCTGAGATCGCATCCCCCTTCAAGAGCTGATCTCTGGATAAGATCTGCACGTAATCACTCTGCTGTGGTGCCCATACTGCAGCCACTTGGTCTGGAGATCCAGGCATTCCCTCACTATCTCCCCCTTTGATCAGTACATTCCTTAACCTCGACCTTCCCTAATAAACTTTTCACCCTCAGCATCTCCTGCAGCCCATTGCTAATCTCTCACACGAGGCCCAATTCTCCTCTGATTCTCTTGGAACCAACATTGAAGTTCCAACATTAGTGCAAGGTGTCCCTTGTACTTGGCATTGTTCAGGGCTTTGGAGATCAAAAAGTCATTGGCCTTCACGAGATGGGATGTTATGTTGAAACTGTGTAAGACGTTGGTGAAGCTGAAACTGGAGTGTTGTGTGCACTTTTGGTCACCTACCTACAAGAAAGGTGTGAGTAAAGTTGAAAGAGTACAGAAAAAATTTACACAGATGTTGCCAGGTCTGGAGGAACTGAGTTAAAAGGAAAGATTGAAGAGGTTTGGACTTTATTCATTGGAAAATAGAAGATTGAGAGGAGATCTGATAGAGGTATACAAAATTATGAGGGGTATATATAGGGTGAATGCAAGAAGACTTTTTCCAGAGGATGGGTAGGACTGCAATAAGAGTTCATGGGTTAAGATTGAAAGATGAAAAGATAAAGGAGAACAGGAGGGGAAACTTCTTCACTCAGAAGGTGCTGGGAGTGTGGAACGAGCTGCCAGCACAAGTGAGTTTGATTTCAACGTTTAAGAAATGTTTGGATAGGTACATGGATGGTAGGGATATGGAGGGCTACCGTCCTGGTGCAGGTCAATGGGAGTTTAAATGTCTCAGTATGCACTAGATGGGCCAAAGGGCCTGATCCCGCACTGTACCTTTCTGTGACTCTGTGGCTCCACCTGTTCCCGATGGGTACGCGCCCATGCGCACAACCTCCTGAGTAGATGTGAACCTCCTGTCCCAGCTGGAGTCTGCCATCAAGTAGCGGTGAATCCTGGACTCGTTCCCTGACACACTGCTGGGTTTCTGGAGAGGGACAGAGGGAGAAGGAGAGCAAGAGTCAGGATCTAAGAAAAGATGTGCTGGTATTGGAGAGGCTCCAGAGGAGGTTTACGAACATGATTCCAGGAATGAAGGGGTTATCGTTCACCAGGATGCTGCCTGATTTAGAGGGTATGTGCATCATGAGAGGCTGGACAAACTGGGGTTGTTTTCTCTAGAGCACCGAAGGCTGAGGATCTGATAGAGGTTTACAAGTTTATGAGGGGCATGGAGAGTGTAGACAGGGAGTATCTGTTTCCCAGGGTTGAAATGTCTAATATCAGAGGGCATTCAGGGAAAGTGAGAGAGGGTGGGTTTACACGGGATGTGAGGGGCAAGTTTTTTACTGAGAGAGTGGTGGATGCCTGGAATGTGCTGCCTGGTACGGTGATAGAGGCAAATACTTTAGAGGCTTTTAAGAGACATTTGGATAGAGATGTAGATTTGAGGAAGATGGGGGGATATGGACATGGTGTAGGTAGGAGGGAGTAGTTTTCTGGGGGTGGTTGATTTAATTTTTAGCTGGCTCAGCACAACATTGTGGGCTGAATGGCCTGTTCCTGCGCTGGACTGTTCTTTGCCCTTTGTCCTGTATGAGGAGCTATACCTGACTCTGGGCCTGTACTAGCTGGAGTTTAGAAGAATGAGGGGGAGATCGCTTTGAAACCTACCGAATATTTAGAAGTCTAGATAGAGTGGAAGTGGAAAGGATTTTTCCTCCAGTGGATGGAATCTAGGACCAGTGGACACAGCCTCAGAATAGAGGCATGTCCATTTAGAACAGACATGAGAAGACATTTCTTTAGCCAGAGTGCAATTCATTGCCACGGGCGGCTGTGTGTTTGGTGTATTTAAAGCGGAGGTTCATGGGTTCTCTATTAGTCAGGGTGTCAAAAGCTATGGGGAGAATCAGGAAAATGAGGTTGAGAGGGATAATAAATCAGCCATGATGGAATGGCAGAGCAGACTGGATGGGCTGAATGGCCTAATTCTGCTCCTGGGTCTTACGGCTCCATGTGGTGATTGCAACGCTGCAGCCTGCAGGGGCTGAGCTGACTCAGCACTGGTGCCGAGTGCCCAAAACAGGTGTTACCCACAACCTTGCCACAGTGACTGAAGCCAGTTAAAGTTTATAATCATTATTCAGCTGCTGTAAAACACAGGCTGGCCAGCTCTCCATCTGTTCTCCTGTCTGTCAGAATGAAATATTCACCATCGCCGTGCTGATTTGCATCTGAAAACCAAAAGAAACATGCCCTGATTTATCAAGCGCCAATTTTTATCATTTTTCAGTATAACAGTGTACAGTGACACATTCACACATCGTCACACCCGCAGATACTGAGACGCACTCACAGATCTGCATGCGTACATTCCTGCACACACACACACGACATAAATACTAACACACAGCTATACACACAGACACACACATCAACATGTGCATGGCAACACTGTCACTCACACACACACAGCCAAAGGTCCAATGTACATTTATTATCAAAGTACATATATGTCACCATGAGATTCATTTTCTTGTGGCACACACGGTAAAGCCAAGAAACAGAACAGAATCAACGAAAGGCCACACCCAACAGGATGGACAAACAACCAATGTGCACAAATCCTGCAACCTGATGGCATGAACAAAGTTGTATACTCTGATAATAGATGAATTTTGAACCTGTGGTGGATTGGTGGAATTCATTGCCATGGGCATCTGTGGACCAAGTTGTTGGGTATATTTAAGGCAGAGGTTAGTAAATTCTTGATAAGTCAGGGTGTGAAGAGTGAGCATCATAGAGGTCTCTCTACTATCCATCGGGGACATTTATCAGGAGCACTGTGTACCCAGGGCCCTTAGCATTATCAAGGATCCCACCCATTCATCTAGCATTGTCTTTGACTTTGCACCATCACACAGGAGACTGCGATGCATAAAGACGAGAATGGTCAGGATGGGAAACAGCTTCTTCCCTCAGGCTGAACTCCCTGTCGCATCGCGTTCAAAGTGTTACTGTTTAATCTGCTCTGTACCTTACAAAATTTGATTTATGCATTTCTATTTGTTTATTTATGCATAAATTCATATCCAGATTTAATCCTTACTTTCCTAAATTATTGTACATTATATGTGTACTACTGTGCTTTACAGCCTGGTCTGAAGAAATGCTAATTTGTTGTATATATGTACGTAGTTAAATAATAAACTTGACTTGACTTGATCTGGGGAGAAGGCAGAAGTTTTGGGCTGAGGGGAAGCAGATCAGCCATGATGAAATGATAGAGGAGACTCGATAGGCCAATTAGTCTAATTCTGCCCCTCTATCTGAAAGTCTTATGGTTTTCATTCGCTTTCAATTGACACTATTAAAGTGGATGTGGCACGTAACTTGTGGCTGGATCTCCAATAAAGTTGTGGTTATTTCTGCCAATCATGCCCACAATGCTGGCCCTTCTATCTTAACCACATAGAAGCTTTGTTGGTTATTGTATCTCACACTTAATAATGTCATTCTCATATGAGTTACCTTTTCACCAGTATAACTTCTTAGTTGGATAGCTGCAGGCTTCAGTTCAGTATCAGAAATGCTGATCAAACTCATTTTGCAGAATGACTGAAACAGCCGAGCCAGTGTCCAATTCCATTTTAATTAATTTGCCGTTCACTTCTGGTGTAAGACATATTGCTTGTCTAATGTTAATTTTTACAAGCACGCAGATTAGTTTTCCTTTTGAAACTGAAACTTGGCTCTTTACCTTTTCTTCTTTCATTTGCAGTCAATGTCTGCCCAACATGATCTTTGTATGTTTCCTGCTTTGTTGCATTTTCTACAAGTTTCACCTTTAAGCCTGCAATTGTATGTGAGCCCCTGCCATAATGGTAATACAGCTTATCATCTAGGCCAGTTTCTGTTTAATCGTTGCAATTTTGTTCATGCTGACTTTCATTCCGGACTACAACTCACTCGCACCTCTGTCTGCAGTTTCCACTGAAACAGTGATTTCAACTGCCGTGTTAAATGTAAGTTGTGTTTCACTTAGGAACATTGTTAAATGCTTTCTTGGAAGATTCCTCAAATTATACAATTTCTTGGTGCATCATTTAGTCCATTATCGAACTGACAATGCTCAATTTCTTTAATTCAGCCACATGCACTGAAATGGACTCCCCTTCCTTTTGATTCCACATATGAAACCTAAAGCGTTCTGCAATCAACAATGGTTTTGGTTCTAAATATTCCTGTATTACTTTCACGATATCAGCCAACCCCTTTTGCCTGGATTGGTTGGAGAAGTCAAACTCATAAGCAAACTGTACACTTTTCCACCCAAAGCACTAGCAAAACTGGTACTTGTTTCTCATCAGCTATTCCATTTGTTTTAAGATACTGCTCAATTAGCTCAGTGTACATCACTCAGTTACCCATTGTGCAATCAGACATGTACCCTGCCATCCCTGCTTTTTTAAAAATTTGTTATTATCATCTGGTACTCATTGTTTATGAAGCCATAAATTCTTTTGTTTTCTGCCCTTTTTTATTCGATTGTTTTTCCTTTTCTAAAGACAACATGCTGCATGAAGAAATAAAAAAATTGAGTTGTGTATTTTTGAAACTAGACTGTTTCTCACTGTGCTTTTTTAAAACTTGAATGTCTCAGTGTGCTTCAACAGTTAGATAGTCACCTCAAGTTCATTTTAAAAATACCTCTTTGCCAGTGTTATGTTTTTAAACTCCAAAACATAAAACTAATTAAAAAGAGAACAAGAGAGCTGAGAGGCGCAAGTCTTAGTTTGTTTCACTTTGAGCAGGATGCACACATATCATATGGTAGCATGATAACGTGTGCAATTTACATACTTTTATAGACAACTCACAATGCAATACATAAACAGAAAAGAATGCTAATCAAACAACATATTTGCAATATTGCAGGCTTATCACAATGTTATATCACAACAAAGAATTTTTTCAAATCTGGTCAATCATCTTTGGCAGCATGCACTCTCTCATCATTTAGGGCTCGAAGAGTTATCAGCAGTGGAGAGCTGCACTAGGGTGAATGAGTCTAACCAGACCCATTTAGAGGAACACCCTGGGCCCTGTGTAATGCATGTGTCATATCCCAGGTGGGGAAAACATGCTGAACCAGGCCAGTTACAATGGAATGAAACATCACCTGTAGGAATTAGAATTAGAATCAGGTTTAAAATCATCAGCATATGTTGTGAAATTTGTTGTCTTTGTAGCAGCAGGACAATGCAATACCTCATAATAGAGGAAAAAACTGTGAAATACAGTAAGTGTATATATATAATAGTTAAATTAAATAACTAGTGAAAAAATAGAAATATAAAAAATAGTGAGGTAGTGTTTGTGGGTTCAACGTCCATTCAGAAATCTGATGGCAGAGGGGAGAAAGTTGTTCCTGAATCATTGAGTGTGTGCCTTCAGACTTCTGTACCTCTTCCCTGATGGTAGCTATGTGATCAAGGTTATGACCTGGGTGATGAGGGTCCTTAATGATGGATGCTGCCTTCTTGAGGCATCAATCTTTGAAGATGTCCTGGATGCTATGGAGGCTAGTGCCCATGATGGAGGTGACTGCATTTACAATTGCTTGCAGCTTATTTCACTTCTTTGCAGTATCTGCCCACCCCATACCAGACGGTGATGCAGCCAGTTAAAATGCTCTTCACTGTACATCCGTAGAAATTTGCCAGTGTTTTTGGAAACATGCCAGATTTCCTCGAACTCCTAATGAAATATCGCCACTGCCGTTCCTTTGTTGTAGCTGCATTGATATGTTGGGTCCAGGATAGATCCTCAGAGGTATTGACACCCAAGAATTTGAAATTGCTCACACCCTCCACTTCTGATCCCTCTTTGAGGACTGGTGTGTGTTTATTTTGTGGTTAAGATCATCTGTGATTCTCCGGGTGAAGTTATTTGTGAGATCTAAACGAGACCCTGGTGCAATGTCACCAATGGAATTGTAATAGGCTTATTATTGTCACCTGTACTGAGGAACAGTGAAAGGCTTGTCTGCCATAACTGTTCACACAGATCGATTCATTAAAGTTCAGAAGTTCAAAGCTCATTTATTCTCAAAGTATACATATGACACCATATATAACCCTGACGTTTATTTACTTGTGGGCATACTCAATAAATCTATAAAATAATAACCATAACAGAATCAACTAGGGTGTTCAACCAGAATGCAGAAGACAACAAACTGTGCAAAGCAAATATAAATAAACAATAAATAATGAGAACATGAGATAATGAGATAAAGCGTCCTTGAAAGTGAGTGCAATGGTTGTGGGAACTTCTCATTGATGGGGCAAGTGAAGTTGAGTGTAGTTTCACTATTTTATTCAAAAGCCTGATGGTTGAGGGGTAACAAACTGTCCTTGAACCTGGTGGTACAAGACCAGAGGCTCATGTACCTTCTACCTGAAGGTTTTGTGTGTGTTGTTCAAGATTTCTGGCATCTGCACAATCTTTTGTGGAATCATTCAATAGTCTGATGACAGTGGGGCGGAAGCTGTCCTCAGACCGGTGGTACATGCTTTCAAGCTTTTTATCTTCTGCCTGATGGGAGAGAATCTCTGGGGTAGGTGGGTTCTTTGATTACGCTGGCTGCTCCTCAGTGCCCTGAGGCAACGAGGGCCACCAGCACCTGACTGACTATAAGCAAGAGGAAATCTGCAGCTGCTGGAAATCCAAGCAACCCACACACAAAGTGCTGGAGGAGCTCAGCAGGCCAGGTAGCAACTATGGAAAAGATTAAACAGTCAAAGTTTCGGGCTGAGACCCTTCATCAGGATTGGAGGGAGAAAAATCAGAAGATGGGGAGGGAGGAAGAAGTATGAGGTAGGCGTGATTGGTGAAACTGGGAGAGGAGGAGGGATGGGCTAGAGAGTTGGGAAGTCAGTTGCTGAAAGAGATACAGGGCTGGAGAAGGGGGAATCTGATAGGAGAGGACAGTGGGCCATGGGTGAAAGGGAAGGAGGGGGATAACCAGTGGGAGGTGATAGGCAGGTAAGGAGGTAGGGTAAAAGAGGGAAATGGGAATGGGGAATTGTGAAGGAGCCAGGCTGGGAAAATTTCCAGAAATCAGTAAGTCAAGAAATCAATATTCATGCCATCAGGTTGGAGGCTAACAAGACGGACTGTGAGGGGCTGGTCCCCAAGCTGAGGAGTAGAGGAGGTCATAGACTAACATGTCAGAATGGGACTGGGAGGTAGAACTGAAGTGGTTGGCCACCTGGAAATCCCTCTCCCATTCTGGCGGATGGCACGTTACAAATTACACTGGGCAACACTTTTTTTTAAAGTGTTGCTTACACAGAAAATTTGTTTATTTATAAAAGACCACTTGAAGCTGAACATAAATATAATTTCAGACTACTCGTATCACATAGGGATTTGGAGAAACAAGAAATTAACTTTTATTGAATATAATGTGTTTACTTGTATAATGGTGCTAATGCGTTGCAATAGTTCAACTGAGCTTTTTGTTGAAGATTTTCATTTGTACTCAGTGTCTGAGGCTTCTTGCTTAAACGTCCAACAATAATCAGCCAGTATTGATGGATTCCAGTTGTCCTGATACCGTTTCTCCATGATCACAATGTCCTGGTGAAACCTTTCACCGTGCTCCTCACTGACAGTGTCAAGATTTGTAGGGAAGAAATCTAAATGGGAATGCAGAAAATGAATCTTTAGTGACATGTTGCACTTCATGGTTTTGTATACTTGAAGCACGTTGTCAACGTAGTTTGGTGTTCTGTAATTGTCAAGAAAATTTTCAGTGCGATCCTTGAATGACTTCCGTGCGATTTTCTCCGGTCCCATTAGAAGTTTTTCAAATTGCCTGTCATTGATAACGTGCTTAATTTGTGGACTAACAAAAAAATGCCTTCCTTCTGAATTGAAATAACAAATGTGGGTGATTCCAAAAGAAAATGATACGTGATAGGGAAATTTCATGCAGATTTTCACGATCAGCTGCACAAAATCCATATGATAAACACAAATCTTTGTTGTCCAGTGTTACACATTTCCACAGCTAGTGGAAAATCTCTAATAAGTAGAGTGGCCACCAGTGTTCACAACAAGAGCCCACAAGTAACAATGAAAACTCCTCAAGTCATCTCTTATTAGAGGTATAAATGCGTTATGTCTCATCCTGGAGCCATGCTTACACAGCTCATTTCAACCTTATTAATAATTTCACTTGCAAAATCAACAGTGGTACTCTTGCCCAGTCAGATGAGTGCAATATGTTACATAATGAATATCTTCAATAAATATTATACAGCATATGAAGCCATCAGCATTTATTATTAATGGTACTTGTTACCATATACTGAAGTTTACTTTTTAAAACTGACATAAACATGGTTCTCTGATCCTTGAGAGAGTAATTACTACACCTGGTGCATTCTCTCTGTAATAGGATTTAAAGGCTGGTCAAGCACCTCCACATCATCCGCCTTAAGCAGGAGTTACCGGGGACCAAACATGTTAATTTCTATTCCCATTACCATTCCGACGTGTCGATCCACGACCTCCTTTTGTGCCAGGATGAGTCCACCCTCCACGTCTGATATCCCATCCGGGGACCCTCCAATCTGATTACATGAATATTGATTTCTCCTTTCAGAGAACATATTCCCCCCTCACCTTTCTCTATTCCCCACTCTGTCCTTTCACTTCTTCTCACCTCCAATCACTTGCCTCTGGCTCCCCGCCTCCTTCCCTTTCTTCTGTGGTCCACTCTCCTCTCCTATCAGGTTCCTTCTTCTCTAGCCCTTTACCTTTCCCCCTCAACTGCCTTCACCTATCACATTCCAGATATCCTCCTTCCCCTCACACCACACATTTTTTATCCAGGCATCTTCCTCCTTCCTTCTCAGTCCTGAAGAAGGGTCTTGGCCTGACATGTTGATTGTTTACTCTTTTCCATAGATGCTGTCTGACCTGCTGAGTTCTTCCAGCATTTTGTGTGTTTTTTAAACGATTTCCACCTCTTTGTACATGTTCCACCTTGGACTGAATTATGGTCACCTGGAATTTGGGGTAGGCTTGAATCCCACTTCTGGCACCGTGTTGTGTTCTTTCTTGAGGGAGAGTGCAGAGCACACCAGGATGCCATCATGAAGGATATTGAACTGAACCTTACTGACAACACTGCCTGTACAGTATTTGAACTCCTATGTGGGAGCAGCTAGCTGAGTGGCATAAGAATAACACTATTAACTATCCACTACAAGGTCTGTCAGTCTTGTTTTCTCAACTGTTTAAACATTCACTTCCTGGCCTGACAATGCTGTTGTCAAATCTACTGTATAATGATAGGTAAATTCCTATATGCACATCAACTCCCTGGGCTCAGGACCTGGACTATTTTGTTGCACAATACGTGGAGTGGAGAGCGAGTTTGAAAATCTGGCAGAGTCAAAGGATGTTGGGAATGGTGAGGGTGAAGCACTGCAGGAGGATGGCAAAGGAGGAGTGCCAAGAGTGGTGGGGTATGTTTGGCACGGGCGCAGACACCCTGAGACACCAGGCAAAGTCATTTGATTGCAAGCAATTGGTTTATTGATCATTACAGAATGTCTCTCTGCTGCTTCCTACTCCCTCCCCTCTCCCTTCTCCTTTTCCCAACCATGATCTTTCTCTCCCTGCTCCCTTCCACAATGTAGACCCATATCAGAATCAGGTTTATCATCACTCATATATATCATGAAATTTGTTTTTTTTTGCAGTAGCAGTACAGTGCAATATATAAAATTACTGTAGTCCTGTGCAAAAATCTTCAGCACCCTAGTTTATTATATGTGTGCCTAAGACTTTTTTACAGCACATCTCCAGTGAGTCACGTGTAGATTACTTGCTGTGAAATACAACTTAAAGTAAGAGGGTACAGACTGGATGTGGTTGACATGCAGAGGATGTTTCCCGAAGTGGGGGAATATAAGGGCATTCCTTTAAAACGGAGATGAGGAAGAACTTCTTTAGCCAGAGAGCGGTTAATCTGTTGCCATAGAGGATTGTGGAGCCCAGGTAATCAGGTACATTTGAGAGTGATAATGATTTAAAGATAAACTTATTTGTCACATGTCTATCGAAGCATTGGAACGCACAGCGAAATGCATCACTGTCATCAAATCATCGACGATTGTGCTGGGCAGCCCACAACTCGCCATTGAGGAGTTCAACACGGATATAGGCCATTTGGCCTATCTAGTCTATTCCAAGCTATTTAAACTGCACCAGGACCATAGCCCTCCATTCCCTACCATCCACGTGATGATCCAAACTTCTCTTAAACGTTGAAATCAAGCTCACGTGCACCACTTGTGCTGGCAGCTCATTCCACACACTCACCACCCTCTGACAGAAGAAGTTTCCCCTTAAACTTTTCTCCTTTCTTTCTTAACCCATGATCTCTAGTTGTCGTTCAACCCAAACTCAATGGAAAAAGCCTGCTTGCATTTACCCTATCTAGACCCCTCATAATTTTGTTTACCTCTATCAAATCTCTTCTCAGTCTTCTACGCTCCAGGGAGTAAAGTCCCAACCTGTTCAATCTTTCCTTATAATCCAGGTCCTCCAGACCTGACAACATTAGTGTAAAGTTTTCTCTGTATTCTTTCAGCATTATTTACATCTTTCCTGTAGGTAGGTGACCAAAACTGCACATGATTAGGCTATATGTCTTTGGAATGTGGGAGGAAACTGGAGCACCCAGATGGTCATGGGGAGAACATAGAAACTCCTTACAGGTAGTGGCTGGACTTGAACCCTAACTGGTGACTGCATGTGTTGGAAAGTAATGCACCAACCACCAACTGCTGTGCTACAGTGCCAACCCCCGCCCCCCCCCCCAAGGCAGAGATTGATAGGCTCTTGATCGATAAGGGGATTAATTTCTACGGGGCAAAGGTGGTAGAACAGGGTTGAGAAAGAAATTAAATGGCGGAGAAGGCTGGATGGGCCAAAGGGCCTATCTCTGCTCCTATGTCTTCTGTGTCTTATTGACTTATGGTCATGTGGACCAATTGAGCAGGTCATCAGAGTGCAACAGGAACAGTACTTGATCGGTCAAAAGAAAGGTATAATTCTGGTCTTCCACGTGCTTTCACAGAGTGCCGAATGGCGTGAGATATACCTGTTCAGAATCTGAATCAGTATTAATATCATCGGCATTTGTCATGAGATTTGTGAACTCTGTGGCAGCAGTATAATGCAGTACTTGATAATGAGAAATAGCTGGAAATTACAGTAAGCATATAGGTGTATATTAAATAGTTATATTAAATAAGCAGTGCAAATAAATAGGAAATAAAAATTAGTGAGGTCGTGTTTATGGGTTCAATGTCCATTCAGAAATCTGACGACAGAGGGGAAGAAGCTGTTCCTGAATCGCTGAGTGTGTCTCTTAAGGCTCCTGTACCTCCTCCCTGATGGTAGCAATGAGAAGAGGGCAGACCTGGGTGATGGGGTCCTTGATGCCACCTTTTTGAGACATCACTTCTTAAAGATGTCTGAGATGATGGAGCTGACTAATTTTCCACTGCAGCTTACTTTGATCCTGTGCAGTAGCCCCCGCCCCCCACACACACATACCGGATGGTGACACAACCAGTCAGAATGCTTTCCACGGTACATCTGTAAAAATCTGCGAGCGTTTTGGATATCATACCAAATCTCCTCAAACTCTGAATGAAGTATAGCCGCTGTTCTACTCTTTTCACAGCTGCTTCAATATGTTGGGACCAGGTCAGGTCCTCAGAGATACTAACACCCAGGAACTTGAAACTGCTCACTGTCTCCACTTCTGAAGACTGGTGAGTGTTCCCTCGTCTTACCCTTCCTGAAATCCAGGATCACGTCTACGAGCTGGTGGTTCTCATCTACCTGATTGTTCACTGCTGACCTGGATCCTCGGCGGTGCTGAGTGAGAAGTGCTGTCTCTGTAGGCACCCAACGATGAACTGTCCAGGTGTGTATGAACGTGGCGCAGGAAGAGCTGGCAATGCCCTGGAGGGAGATCTAATGCTGCTTCCAAAGGGAGCTAACCTGAGGATATCCAGAGTTCCTTCTCTGATCTGGTGGTTCCCCTCTCACCTCCTGAGGCAGAGTGAGCATTCTGTCCTCTCCCTCTGGACCCAGCATGAGGAGAGGATCAGTGCTGCCCCATGCAGCTCTGTAGGACGCTGGCTGTGCATTTCCACTGATGAGCTGGCCCAGAGGGGGTGGCAGAGCTCCCTGCTCTCAAGGGCAGTTGCTCATGTTAGGCTTTTTAAAATAAACCTTCTCAATAGACACCCAAATTATAGACTTTGCTTCAGTAATATGTTTCAGCTTTGAAATCTCACAGGCCAGCCTCTCTGATGAGATAGAAGTCTGCCACTCCATGAGCGATGAAATTAGAAATGGATTTATAATAGGTTGGTGCATGATGTGGACCTTGCAGCTGTCTCAGCTCGATTCATGAAAGATAGATCTCTTCTTTGCCCATTGGTCTCACCACGTGCAATTTGGATTTCTTAATCGTTCAACTGAATTATTCAGTTTATATTAACACTGAGAACATTTGAAAGCTCATTATTTCTACAACCTTGGATTTAAAATAGCCCACACTGCATGAATCCCAACTATTCTCCTCTGTGTCATTCAGATTTAGTGTCTGGTATGGAAGTTCTAAAGTACAGGACCAGAAAAAGCTGCAGAGGGCTGTAGACTCAGCCAGCTCCATCAAGGGGAAACCCTCATGAGCATCGAAGACTTCCTCAAAAAGCACTGCCTCAAGAAGCTGGTATCCCCCGTTAAAAACGCCTATGCTTTCTTCTCACAACCACCATCAAAATGGGGGTACAAGGACCTGAAGACACCCACTCTAGGTTCTAGGAATAGCTTCTTCCCCTCAACAGTCAAATCTCTGAATGGACCATGAACACCACTCACTATTTTGTGCACCACGCACACTGCAAGGATCCAGGGCCAAAACGTCGGCTCTTAAGTCCTGTCTGTAGATGTTGCCTCATTTGCTGAGTTCCTCTAGCATCTTGTGTGCATTATTCTGGATTCCCAG
Source organism: Hypanus sabinus (assembly GCF_030144855.1). Classification (NCBI taxonomy): domain Eukaryota; kingdom Metazoa; phylum Chordata; class Chondrichthyes; order Myliobatiformes; family Dasyatidae; genus Hypanus; species Hypanus sabinus. The sequence goes on along the minus strand of NC_082716.1, from coordinate 101,829,851 downwards.
CATCTGCAGAATCCCATGTGTTCATGACTTTGCTCTCTTTTTGCACTATTTATTATTATTTTTTTTAAATATTTCATATTGTAACTTCTTAGTTGTCAGGGTGGAGAAGATGCTCTACACAAGGAGGTGCAAGGTTCTCCTTCCTTCTGCTAACCTGCAGATCACCCCTGGGCTTGGGCAAGGTGTAGCACCTGCTTAGCTCCTCCCCGAGCAGGGTCACCTGAAGTCATGGCAGCAGGTGGCGGATGGTCCTGTGAGCAGCTGGTTCATCTCAAATCCTGGTTACACGACCACTGACGCCAGGCAGACCATCTCTGAAGAGTATTGGTAATGGCTGGGGGACGGGGGGGATGGGGGGGGGGGGGTCACCTGTCTTGTAAAGAAACAGCCCAGAAGAAGGCAATGGCAAACTACTTCTGTAGAAAAATTTGCCAAGAACAATCATGGCCATTGAAAGAGACAGGCACATAGGTAGACAGATAACTTATTGACCCTAGAGTCATGCAAGCATTACAAGTGTACAGATAGAAATATTAGAGGAGAAGTAGAAAAAATAAAAAATAAGTTACTACAAACAGTCTAACAGCAGGAGGTCATCACTTCCCCGGCTATAGGTTGACTCATTGTAGAGCCTAATGGCCGTGGTTAAGAATGAGCACTCTTTGGGAGCAGCTGTGTTGTCTTAGATGATGATGATTGTAACATATAGATTATGTATTGCACTGTACTGCTGCTGCAAAATAACAAATTTCACAATATATGCCGGCGATAGTAAACCAAGCTCTGATTCAGGATCCCAACTGTTGAGAAGTTGTCCTCAAGGTCAGTAGGGTCATAATTGGTTCAAGAGTATAGGGATACTCTTAAGAAACAAATCTCTTGCTCTTGTCCAAGGCCAGGAGGTACAAGGGGAGTCCATAATACCATAAAACTAAGCCATAGTTTCTTACCTGCACAGCCATCAACAGCTGGAAGGGGAGAGTCCAAAGGAGGTTTATGACCCCCTGGAATATGTTTGATGGCTCCGGAGTTCTGCAGGAGGAGGAGAAATCTCACTGAAGCCTCATGAACATTGAAAGCCACAGATAAAGTGGAAGTGCAGAAGATGTTTCCCGTTAGCAGGCGTGCCTAGGAGCAGAGGGCATGGGGGTGGGGGGGGGGGGATCCCTTAAGAAAGGGAGGTTGAGGAGGAATTTCTTTCGCCAAAGGATGGTGAACCGTGGAATTCATTGCAACAGATGGCTGTGGATGCCAAGTCATTGGCTATACTTCGAGTGGAGGTTGATAGGTTGTTGATTAGTAGGGGGGTTAAAGGTTATGAGGAGAAGAGAGGAGAATGGGGTTGAGAGAGATAATCAATCAGCCATGATGGAATGGTGAAGCAGCTTCGATGGGTTGAATGGCCTAATTCTGCTCCTGTGTTTTATGGCCTTACAATGGGTAAACAGGATAGCTCTTGGACAAAACTGGATTCAATAATATGAATTTTACAAAAATGGGATTATAGTAGAATTGTATTCGATGGGCTGAAGAGCCTTTAGTACATTGTCCAAGATGCGCATCAACTTTGTCAAGGAGTCTTGAAGATAAATCTTCCTAAATATTCAAGAGGTAAGATTGGGGGAACAATTTCCAAGTTTTATTTCTTAAAATTAATATCCTGAAGAGGTTGAACTGAGCCCAGTATCAGTCACCAAAGAGTCAAAGGACTGCAGAAAGAGGCATAATTGATGGCACATCTCTGGAGCTCTGGGATTAGCACAGAATTGTGCAGTTGTACAGCAGGGAGGAGAAGCATTCAGCCTGTTGTTCACTGAAAGATCTCAGTGCTACATCCTTACTCTACCGTCATGTTCCCTTGAATGTTCCCCAATTTGTTCCACACTCCTGTTCTACCTTCATGGCCCTGTGGATGTTCAAAGTTCAAAGTAAATTTATTATCAAAATATATGTATGTCACCATATACAACCTTGAGATTCATTTCATTGAGGGCATACTCAATAAATCTAAAGAATAATAACCATGACAGAATCAATGAAAGAGCACACCAATTATGGTGTTCAACCAGAATGCAGGTCAATAAAAATCTGTGCAAATACAAAAAGAAATATTAGCACTAAGCAAGAAATAAATATTGAGGAAATGAGATGAAGAGACCTTGAAAGTGAGTCCATTGGTTGTGAGAACATTTCAGTGAGGGGGCAAGTGAAATTGAGTGAAGGAGCCTGATGTTTGAGGGCTAGTAATTGTTCTTGATCCTGGTGGAGTGAGTCCTGAGGCTCCTGCACCTTCTTCCTAATGGCAGCAGTAAGAAAAGAACATGTATGGGTGGTGGAGGACCCTGATGATGGATGCTGCTTTCAATTAAAGATGAAACTCTGTCACAGGAAATGGTTGCGAGGGCTTTACTCTTGTTGGACTGGGCTGTATCCTTTACTTTTTGTAGGATTTTCTGTTCAAGAGCATTGGTGTTCCCATAACTTCTTCCAAAAAGGAAATGACATGCATCCCTCTGGAGATAGCATGTTGTTTCAGTTCTCAGGAACCATGTTCCACATCATTGCAATTCACTGCATCCGCTGTCACGTCTCTCTACTGGATAGTCAGAGTGATTCTCCCAAGCTGGATGTGTGGAAATGTCAGTGACTGGAGGGCATGGATTTACGTTGAAAGTTTAGGGAGATTTGTAAGGCAAGTCTTTTGACACAGAAAGAGGTAGGCTCCTGGCAGAAGTACTGGAGGCAGATGCACTGTGAAGAATTGCTGCAAGGTCAGAATCAGACCTATTGTCACTGGCATGAAATGTATTGTTTTGAGGCAGCAGTTCAACATAATGTGTAATAACAGAAAAAATCCGTCAATTACAGTCAGTATAAAAAGTAGTTAAATTAAATAAGTAATGTAAAAAGAAAAGAAAGTAGCGAGGTAATGTTCATGGGTTCAACATCCATTCAGAAATCTGATGTCAGAGGGGAAGAAGCTGTTCCTGAATCACTGAGTGTGTGTCTTCAGGCTCCTGTACCTCCTCCCTGATGGCAGAGGGGAAGAAGCTGTTCCTGAATCGCTGAGTGTGTGTCTTCAGGCTCCTGTGCCTCCTCCCTGATGGCAGAGGGGAAGAAGCTGTTCCTGAATCACTGAGTGTGTATCTTCAGGCTCCTGTACCTCCTCCCTGATTGCAGAGGGGAAGAGGCTGTTCCTGAATCACTGAGTGTGTGTCTTCAGGCTCCTGTACCTCCTCCCTGATGGCAGAGGGGAAGAAGCTGTTCCTGAATCATTGAGTGTGTGTCTTCAGGCTCCTGTACCTCCTCCCCGATGGCAGAGGGGAAAAAGCTGTTCCTGAATCACTGAGTGTGTGTCTTCAGGCTCTTGTACCTCCTCCCCAATGGCAGAGGGGAAGAAGCTGTTCCTGAATCACTGAGTGTGTGTCTTCAGGCTCCTGTACCTCCTCCCCAATGGCAGAGGGGAAGAAGCTGTTCCTGAATCACTGAGTGTGTGTCTTCAGGCTCCTGTACCTCCTCCCTGATGGCAGAGGGGAAGAAGCTGTTCCTGAATCACTGAGTGTGTGTCTTCAGGCTCCTGTCCCTCCTCCCTGATGGCAGAGGGGAAGAAGCTGTTCCTGAATCGTTGAGTGTGTGTCTTCAGGCTCCTGTACCTCCTCCCTGATGGCAGAGGGGAAGAGGCTGTTCCTGAATCACTGAGTGTGTGTCTTCAGGCTCCTGTACCTCCTCCCTGATGGCAGAGGGGAAGAAGCTGTTCCTGAATCGTTGAGTGTGTGTCTTCAGGCTCCTGTACCTCCTCCCTGATGGCAGAGGGGAAGAGGCTGTTCCTGAATCGTTGAGTGTGTGTCTTCAGGCTCCTGTACCTCCTCCCTGATGGCAGAGGGAAAGAGGCTGTTCCTGAATCACTGAGTGTGTGTCTTCAGGCTCCTGTACCTCCTCCCTGATGGCAGAGGGGAAGAGGCTGTTCCTGAATCACTGAGTGTGTGTTTTCAGGCTTCTGTACCCCTTCCTGATGGTCACAATGAGAACAAGGCATGACCTGGTTGATGGGGGTCCTTAATGATGGATGCATTCTTTCAGAGGCATCACTCCTTGAAGATGTCCTGGATACTGCAGGAGCTAGTGCCCATGATGGAGCTGATTGAGATTACAACTTTCCGTGGCTTATTTTGATCCTGTGCAGTAGCCCCCCCCCCCCTCAATCACCCCCATACCAGACGGTGATGTTGCTGGTCAGAATGCTCTCCACGGTACATCTATAGAAATTTGTGAGTGTCTTTGGTGGCATACCAAATCTCTTCAAACTCCGAATGGAATATAGCCACTGTTGTGCTTTCTTCACAGCCGCATCAGTATGTTGGGCCATTCAGAAATCTAATAGCAGAGGGGAAGAAGCTGTTCCCAAAATGTTGTTTCTGGGTCTCTTTGGGCTCTCGTCCTCATTACTGCCATCAGGAAGGAGATACATGTCCGGGAAAGTGGGCTGCCTTAATGATGGATACCACCTTCTTGAGGCACAGCCTGTTGAAGTTGTCTCAGAACTGGATGGCAGAGGGAAGGAAGCTGTTCCCGAATCATTGAGTGCGTGGCTTCAGGCTCCTGGTCTTCCTTCCTGATGGTAGCAATTTGAAGAGGGCATATCCTGGGTACTGGGGGTCCTTAATAATGGACCTGGTTCTTGCAGCACTGTTTGTTGTAGATGTCCTCGATTGTGGGGAGGGTTGTGCTCATGATGGTTGAGTGTACACCTCTCTGCAGACTGTTTCAGTCTCGTGCATTGGAGCCTCCATACCTGGCAATGATGTAACCAGTCAGAACGCTGTCCATGGTGCTCGATAAAATTTGTGAGAGTCTTTGTTAACATATCAATTCTCATAAAGTCACAGAGTCATAGAAAAGTACAGCACAGAAATAGGCCCTTTGTCCCATCTAGTCCCTGATGAGCCATTTAATCTGCCTACTTCCATCAACCTGCATCAGGATCATACCCCTACCATCCATGTACCTATCCAAACTTCTCTTAAATGATGAAATCGAGCTCGCATGCTCCGCTTGCGCTGAAAGCTTGTTCCACACTCTCACCATCCTCTGAACAAAGAAGTTTCCTCTCATGTTCCTCTTAAACATTTCACCTTCTACCGTTAACCCAAGGCTTCGGCTTGTGGCCCCACCAACCTCAGTCGATAAAGCTTGCTTGCATTTATCCTGTCTATACCCTTGATCAAATCTTTTCTCAGTCTTCTACGTTCTAAGCAATAAAGTACTAAGCTATTCAATCTTCCAATGTAACGCAGGTCCTCCAGAGCCTGTAACATCCTTGTAAATTTTCTCTGTAGTCTTTCAAATTTATTTACATCTTACATGACCAAAACTGCTCACAATATTCCAGATTAGGCCTCACCAACACCTTATACAACTTCAACATACCATCCCATCTCCCATACTCAGTAGCTTGATTTATACCAAAAGCTTCCTTTATTACTCGATTAACCTGTGACGCCATCTCCTCCACCTGCTAATGAACTATGAGGACAAATTCATGAACAAACAGGGAACAGACCAGTGTCAATCCCATGGAGACAAATGGGCTTAGTTTTATCAGAGCTAGTATAGATCTGATGGGCCAAAGGGCCTGTTCCTCTGCTGTCTTGGGCTATCATCTACCTCTTAACTAATGGTCAGAGATCTGTGCTCACTGATGGCGGAATAAATCTCCTTCTTCAAAGCCTTTAGAGATTTCGAACAACTTGCTAATGCTTTTCTTGACCTGTCCTGTTCTAAGATCACTCTCAGCACCTCTATGCTTTCCACCTGATGTGAAGCCTCTCACCTGCGGTCAGTATAAAATTAGATCCCATGCCTCTGCAAGTGTATAACTTGGAGCTGCAGTAGTCAGTAAATAGTTAAGGGTGAATTTTTCCATTAAGTTTTGAGAAGCAACCTTTCCTGACTTCCCTGGAGAAGGTGAGGGTGAACAATTTTCCAGAGACATTGGAAGTGTTCTTGCAGGGAGAGAGGTACAAGATTTAGACTCCTAATTCTGCCGACTTCTTAAACCAACAATCCATAATTGCTTTCTTCAAAACCACACGTCTTTATTCATCAAATATGTCTCATTAAATACACTGCTTTAAATAATCTGGTTTAGTTTTAGAACATACAGATTCATGTTTGACATAATGTTGCACTTTGAAATGCCTCACAAACATATATCCTGGACTGAGAAAGGTCAATAATGAGTTTGTAAATTGGCCTGTTCGAAAAGACATTTAATCAACAGCTCGCCACGATACAGTCTGGTTTCTGCAGTTCCCAGCAAGATTTGCAAATCTTCCTGCTCATCATTTGCTGGTGCACGGTGCACCCCACTGAACCCAAACCCCTCTGTCTCTTCGCCAGTCCTAACACACTGGCGCGGACAGTTTAAGTCCGTCAAACTCTGTTTTTTTCTCCTCCCTGACTCTCTGCCCACAGACTGTTGCAGATACGCCGATGTGAAAAAACTTGTCTAGAAATTCAAATTATAAAATCCAGAGCAACACACAAAATGCTGGAGGAACTCAGCAGGTAAGGCAGCATCTATGGAGGGGAATGAACAGTTGATGTTTCGGCTCTTCATCAGGACTGGAAAGGAAGGTGCAGAAGCCAGAATAGGAAAGTGGGGTGGAGGGGAGGGAGTGCCAGCTGGTACCTGGCATTTACAGAGGGACCGCTGAGCACTGCTGTTCAGGGGGAATTTGTATGAGTGTTCAGGAGCTTTGCTGGCAACGTGACAGATGCGCTTTATAAAATTATTTATTCCTTTTTTGTTACCTTCTCAATCCCTCATCATCATTATGTACCATGTTTTAAAACATGGGTGATCATGGTCTATATGACCATGGTTGTTCTTGGCAAAGTTTTCTACAGAAGTGGTTTGCTATTGTCTTCTTCTGGGCAGTGTCTTTACCAGGTGGGTGACAGCAGCCATTATCAATGATTATCAGAGATTGTCTGCCTGGTGTCAGTGGTCACATAACCAGGACTTGTGATCTGCACCAGCTGCTCGTACGACCATCCACCACCTGCTCCCATGGCTTCATGTGACCCTGATAGGGACAGGGCAAGCAGGTGCTACACCTTGCCCAAGGATGACCTGCTGGCTGGCAGAGGGAAGGAGCGCCTTACACCGCCTTCACAAAACAAATCAAGTCAAGTTTATTGTCATTTAACTATATACATGTATACTGCAAAACAACAAATTTCTTCAGGCCAGGGTGTAACGCACAGTACAAATATCAAAATGGGCATTTGTCAGTCTTTCTTTAAGCATCGCTTTTCATTAATTCTTTTGCATTCTTTATTTTCCCTGTAAATACCTGCAAGAAAATGAACCACAAGGTCATTTATGGTGACACGTGTGTACTGTGATAAGAAATTTACCTGGAACATTGTACTTTGAACTTTATACTAGGGATGGCTGTATTTTTCTCCAACCATCCCCCCTATCTTCCTCTCTCTTCAACAATAAAGATGGATCAAGATTTTTTTTTAATTACCCAGACACCCTCACAATGTCCAGTATTCAGAATCCTGGAGGTGATTTCGTATTTACATTGACTCTCCAGTGCTCTTGTCTCAGAAGACTGTTCCAGCTTCCTTATTAGGAATTCCAAATTAACTTTGAAATGGGTAGTGGGGAAGCAATTCTGCAGGGTTAGCAATCACAACCAGGATTAATTTTGGGAATGTTTCTCCTTGTTCTTCTCCACACCTCAGGCTCTGTGCCGTGGGTACCCTATATTTAGTGGTAGTGTGTGAGCCGACAGGGGAGCTGGGACCAACATGAAGATGCTGACCTAAAAGACTAAAAGACCATAAGATATAGGAACAGAATTAGGCCATTTGGCCCATCGAGTCTGCTCAGCCATTTCATCATGGCTGATCCAATTTTCCTCTCAGCCCCAATCTCCTGCCTTCTCCCTGTATCTCATCATGTCCTGACTAATCGAGAATCTATCAACCTCTGCCTTAAATACATGGAAAGTCAAGGCCTCCGCAGCTGCACGTGGCAACAAATTCCTCAGACCTTCCTCTCTAAAGAAATTCCTCCCCATCTCTATTCTAAAAGAACGCTTTTCTATTCTGAGGCTGTGTCGTCTGGTCTTAGACTCTCCCACCTTAGGAAACATCCTCTCCACATCCATTCCATCAAGGCCTTTCACCTTTTGATGGGCATCCCTCATTCTTCTGAATGCTAGTGAATACAAGCCCAAAGCCATCAGGCACTCTTCACGTAACAAGCCATTCAATACTGGAGCAACACACACAAAATGCCGGTGGAACGCTGCAGGCCAGGCAGCATCTATAGGGAGAAGCACTGTCGACGTTTCAGGCCAAGACCCTTCTTCATGTTTGCATTCAATCCTGGAATCATTTTTGTGAACCTCCTTTGAACCCTCTTCAGTTCCAGTATATATAACTGCACCGGTCCAATGAAATAACGGCCACACAACGGTCCTTGAAGATTTATTTTATTTCTCTCTCTCTTTCTTCAGTAGACACCGTGAAAACTACAGGAAAATAAAGGTCATAAAAGGTTTGAAACCTACATCTCTCAGTCTTCTAAAGTCTCTCAAGCTAGTGTCCGCTGATAAACAGGCCCAAACACGTTAGTACAACAGAAGTGTGCTGAAATGAAATAAGTCACTAAAAACACATCACACTGTCCATATACAAGCACATCAACAACATGGTACAGAATATAAAAATAAGTAAAACAATTACCGTGTGCGCCTCTTGGACCATGTGCAAAATAAGGTTATTTTAGGGCCTCTGCTTCCATGTTGGTTCTGACCCATAATACCACAGTCAAGCCTTTATTAAACTATGGTCGTGTGACCCATTAAACTCTGGTCATTAAATAAAACCTTACGTAAAATATTTTAAGATGATAAGCCAATCATGAATTTGTGACAAAAACAGGTAAAATAAACATCTCAATGAAACCTGTCTCTGAGACAGTTACAGTATATCCTTCCTAAGATAAGGGCCCAGAACTGCTCACAATACTCCAAGTGAGGCCTCACCAGTGCTTTATAAACCCTCAACATTAGATCCTTGCTTTTATATTCACGTCCTCTTGAAATGTATGCAACATCACCTGCTTGGTAGGAAGTAAGCTCCCTCCTTCCGTGTGTCTGCAGTCACCTTCCACTCCTTCTGGGTCATGAGCAGAAGCTGAAAATCCAGATTGAGCTGGAATAGCTCTCATGGCCTAGTTACTGATGAACTCTCACAGTGCCCGGCTGTCTGAGGTTGTTTAAATATGCATCCTGCCTCCCTGCTCTATCTCGGAGACCTCATCTGCCCGCTTCCAGCCATAGTGTGCCCTTCCCACCTGAAACTGCCAACTGTTGTCAAATCATCTGTAGTTCCAGGTGGTGCAGCCTCCCCAGCATCCAGGACATCTTCAAGCAGTACCTCATAAAGCCGGTGTCCATTATGAAGGACGCACGTCATTCAGAACTGGCTGCAGCACCGTCTGGTATGGCGGTGTGTGTGGGGGGGGTTGTAGTGGGAGTTACTGCACAGGATTGAAATAGGCTGCAGAAGGTTATAAACTCAGTCAGCTCCATCATGGGCACCAGCATCCGTGGTATCCATGACATCCTCAAGGAGGGATGCCTCAAAAAGACTGCATCTGCATTAAGGGCCCCCATCACCCAGGACATGCCATCTGAATGCTATTCAGGAACAGCTTCTTTCCTTCTGCTATTGGATTTCTGAATGGATATCGAACCCATGAACCCTCCCTCACTATTTTTTTTATTTCTGTTCTTCCATATTTAAATAATTTAGTATAAAAATAAATAAAAAGAATACACAAGATGTAAATAAAGTTGAAAGAGTACAGAGCAAATATGCAAAGATGTTGATGGGTCTGGAGGGCCTGAGTTTATATAGAAAGATTGAGTAGGCTTGGAGTTTATTCCTTGGAATGTAGAAAATTGAGAGACTTGCTAGAGGTATTCAGAATTATCATAGATAGGCTAAAGAAAGTAAGGCATTTTCCACTGAGGTTGGGAGAGCTTACAACTAAAGGTCATGGGCTAAGAGTGAAAGGCAAAAAAGTTTAAAGGGGAACATGACAGGAAACTTCTGCATTCAGAGGGTGGTGAGATTATGGAATGGGCCACTGGCGTAAATGGTGCACGTGAGCTCGATTTCAGCATTTAAGAGAAGTTTGGATAGGTACATGGATGGTAGGGCTATGGGGGTGGGTGGGGTTATGATCCTGGTGACTCTGTGACACTATAAACCACTTACTATAATTTACAATTGTTGTTTCTATGTAGTGCATCGCACTGCTGCCACACAGGAACAAATTTCGTGACATATGGTGGTGATGTTAAACGGGATTCTGATTTTACAAAAAGATACGGGGATTTTACAGAATCTACTCGATAAACGGCCTGACTCTCATCTCTGCATAGTTAGGTCATTTGGCACAGCTTTGTGCGTTGAAGTGCCTGATTTGTGCTGCAGGTTTTCTATGTTTCTATGCATTTATCGCTAAAACATTGCAGAATAATTCCCACAGAGCACTCTTGGATCTCTGTTTATTTTCTGATCCTTAAGGTTCTTCTGGGAGTCAGGAATGACGAGCAATGTTAATTCTAAGATTTCCACTTACTTTTAAATACAACTAAACATACAAATTTGAGGCTAAGAAACAGTGAGAAGAGGTAAATGCACAACAAAGACAAAAGAACAAAATTCATCGTCGTCTGAAGTCTTAGAGCCGAGGTGGCACATGGGGCCTCTGAAAATATCCATCACTTCTGTAGATAAGCAGAGGAAAATTACTTAGATAGAGATAAACTAGTTAATTGGCTATGTAATTAAAAAAATTGCATGAAATGGGAAACATGTTACTACCTAGCCAATGAGAAAGGTGATAACCCATTCGTTTAGCTGCTATACCGCTTTCTGACAGTGAGTGGGGATGGACCACCACATATTGTAAAAAAATACATAAGTTTGTTAAAAAGTACAGATCTTATAAAAAGTATTATTTAAAAAAAAGCGGTTTCCAACAGCACGAACACACAACAAAAATACCCTAAGCTGCTTCAGAGGCGTCTTGTTGAGTGACAACTGACTTCAAGGTGCACATGGAGATAAACAAATCCTGGGCAAGGTTTAAAGGAATGATTTGTTGTGTCAGGTTGAATGTTAAGACTCTTAATAAATTCATGGAGGGTGTGAGGTTTGGTTTGGTTTTTTGTTAATTGTATATACCGTGATACAATGAGAAGCTTTTTTTTACCGCCCATACACAAGTATACTGAAGAAATAAAAAGAAAAGTTATGAGGAAAGGTTGAATAGGTTTGGGGTTAATTGCCTGGATCAAAGGAGAATGAGGGAGATTTTATCGAGGTACACAGAATTATTATCATCATTATGTGCTGTCTTTCTGTGACCATGACTGTTCTTGGCAAGGTTTTCCACAGAGAATTTTCCCATTGCCTTCTTCCGGGCAGTGTCTTTGCAAGATGGGTGATTCCATCCATTATCAATACTCTTGAGAGATTGTCTGTCTTACACCTCCTTTGGTAGAGACGTGTCTCCACCCTGCCACCTGAATGAGGGTGTAGGGTAACTGCAAGCGGGCTTTTTTCCCACTGAGATTAGGTGAGACTAGAGCTTGAGGTCATGGGTTAAGGGTGAAAGGTGAAATATTTAAGGGGAACCTGAGGGAGAACTTCACAGAACAAGCTGGCAGCAGAAGTAATGGATTCAGGTTTAATTTCAACATTCAAGAGAAGTTTGGATAGGTACATGAATGGGAGGGATATGGAGGACTCTGCTCCAAATCGGGGGCTTCCATGGATGCCTTGATTAATGGTGGTGGTCCATGACATGGAAAGGTTGGGAACCCCTAGTCTAGATGCTGGTCGATGGGACTAGGCAGAATAAGAGTTCGGCAAGGTCCAGATGGGCTGAAGGGCATGCGGGATACAGGCTGTCCTTGAGCCTGGTGGGACATGTTTTCGGGCTTTTGTATCTTCTGTCCAATGGGAGGCACCCCGGGGTGGGGTACTTCCTCAGAAGGCTGGCATCATTCAATGTTTGTATCTATCTATCTAACACGTACAACACGCTGGAGGAACTGTGCAGGTCGGGGTGGAAGTCTGAATGCCCGGGTTGGGTAGGATCTTTGAATACGTTGGCTGCTTTACCGAGGCAGTGGGAAGTGTTGGTGGGGAGTCTGGTTTCTGTGACCTGGGCTGCCAGTGTGGGAGGAAGGTGACATTGGCAGCTGTACATGTGTCATCTCCCTCATGAACAGCGAAAAGGCTGTAACAGCATGTGCGATTGCTAAAACTGAGGGCAGGGGTAGGGGCAGGGGCTGGGGGGGTGGGGGGAAACTTCCAGCTGCAGTTACATTACAAGCCACTCACTGCCAATCTTGCTGCCTAATCAAAATTTACTTACCAAGGTGAAAAAGGCACAAGACATCAGTTCTGCAGGTTTCATTATGCAGAGTATCAGGGTTTGTTTCATGAAGGAATGCAGGAAAAGCGAAGAATTGTTATTCTGTACCACTCTCAAATCCTGTTTAAATGGTTAGCAAATCAGGAATGTTTGATTAACCAGATTTGTTAATTGCTGGAGTTTAGAAGAATCGGGGTGGTGGGGGTGGGGGAGGGGGAAATCTCTTTGAAACCTATCAAAAGCAACACACACAAAATGTAGGAGGATCCGAGCAGGTCAGGCAGCATCCGTGGAAAATAAATAACTGTCAACCTTTTTGGGACCGAGAAGAAAAGGGGAAAATGCCAGAATAAAAATCTGAGGGGAGGAGGGAAATCTGTCAAATATTGAAAGGCCTAAACACGGAGAGGACATTTCCAATAGTGCAAGAGTCTAGAATCAGAGGGCACAGCCTCAGAACAGAGGGACATCCACTTAGAGCAGAGACAAGTAGGACTTTCTTGAGCCAAGGAATGGTGAGTCTGTGGAACGCAATGCCACTGTAGCTGTGGACGCCAGGTCATTTAACGTGGAGGTTGATGTGTTCATAATAGTGAGTTAGAGGTCATGGAGAACAGAGTTGAGAGAGATAATGAATCAGACTCGAAGGACTGAATGGCCTCATTCTACTCCAATGCCTTATGGTTGTAATGGGTAAACAATATCACAATTAATACACAGAAGGAAGAGGAAACACATCATTGGTAAATGGAAAAGAGACCCAATATCCATGCTGCAGGTGGATGGAACAGGCTTGAGGGGCTGAATAGCCTGTTGCTTAGCAACAGAGATTCCTGTGAACTGTGTAGAGGCTATAACAGCCATAAGCTTTAGGGCCTATTTGTGACTTCCATAGGAACTTTCAATTGCAAAATTATCATCTTCAACTAAACTTCAAGCAGGTTAGGGCACCAATTCATCTTCCAAGAAAACAACATTAACCTTCAAGCTGCCTGTGTAACACACTACCATCCCCTCCAAGCTGTGTAACACACTACCATCCCTCCAAGCTGCCTGTGTAACACACTACCATCCCCTCCAAGCTGCCTGTGTAACACACTACCATCCCCTCCAAGCTGTGTAACACACTACCATCCCTCCAAGCTGCCTGTGTAACACACTACCATCCCCTCCAAGCTGTGTAACACACTACCATCCCTCCAAGCTGCCTGTGCAACACACTACCATCCCCTCCAAGCTGCCTGTGTAATACACTACCATCCCTCCAAGCTGTGTAACACACTACCATCCCCTCCAAGCTGTGTAACATGCTACCATCCCTCCAAGCTGCCTGTGTAATACACTACCATCCCCTCCAAGCTGTGTAATACACTACCATCCCCACCAAGCTGTGTAATACACTACCATCCCTCCAAGCTGTGTAATACACTACCATCCCTCCAAGCTGTGTAACACACTACCATCACTCCAAGCTGTGTAACACACTACCATCCCCTCCAAGCTGTGTAATACACTACCATCCCTCCAAGCTGTGTAATACACTACCATCCCTCCAAGCTGTGTAACACACTACCATCCCCTCCAAGCTGTGTAATACACTACCATCCCTCCAAGCTGTGTAATACACTACCATCCCCTCCAAGCTGTGTAACATGCTACCATCCCTCCAAGCTGCCTGTGTAACACACTACCATCCCTCCAAGCTGTGTAACACACTACCATCCCCTCCAAGCTGCCTGTGTAACACGCTACCATCCCCTCCAAGCTGTGTAATACACTACCATCCCCTCCAAGCTGTGTAATACACTACCATCCCCTCCAAGCTGTGTAACATGCTACCATCCCTCCAAGCTGCCTGTGTAACACACTACCATCCCTCCAAGCTGTGTAACACGCTACCATCCCACCAAGCTGCCTGTGTAACACACTACCATCCCCTCCAAGCTGTGTAACACACTACCATCCCCTCCAAGCTGCCTGTGTAACACGCTACCATCCCTCCAAGCTGTGTAATACACTACCATCCCTCCAAGCTGCCTGTGTAACACACAACCATCCCCTCCAAGCTGTGTAACACACTACCATCCCCTCCAAGCTGCCTGTGTAACACACTACCATCCCCTCCAAGCTGTGTAATACACTACCATCCCTCCAAGCTGTGTAATACACTACCATCCCCTCCAAGCTGTGTAACACACTACCATCCCCTCCAAGCTGCCTGTGTAACACACTACCATCCCCTCCAAGCTGTGTAACACACTACCATCCCTCCAAGCTGTGTAACACGCTACCATCCCACCAAGCTGCCTGTGTAACACACTACCATCCCCTCCAAGCTGTGTAACACACTACCATCCCCTCCAAGCTGCCTGTGTAACACGCTACCATCCCTCCAAGCTGTGTAATACACTACCATCCCTCCAAGCTGCCTGTGTAACACACAACCATCCCCTCCAAGCTGTGTAACACACTACCATCCCCTCCAAGCTGCCTGTGTAACACACTACCATCCCCTCCAAGCTGTGTAATACACTACCATCCCTCCAAGCTGTGTAATACACTACCATCCCCTCCAAGCTGTGTAACACACTACCATCCCCTCCAAGCTGCCTGTGTAACACACTACCATCCTCTCCAAGCTGTGTAACACACTACCATCCCCTCCAAGCTGCCTGTGTAACACACTACCATCCCCTCCAAGCTGTGTAACACACTACCATCCCCTCCAAGCTGTGTAACACACTACCATCCCCTCCAAGCTGCCTGTGTAACACACTACCATCCCTCCAAGCTGTGTAACACGCTACCATCCCACCAAGCTGCCTGTGTAACACACTACCATCCCCTCCAAGCTGTGTAACACACTACCATCCCCTCCAAGCTGCCTGTGTAACACGCTACCATCCCTCCAAGCTGTGTAATACACTACCATCCCTCCAAGCTGCCTGTGTAACACACAACCATCCCCTCCAAGCTGTGTAACACACTACCATCCCCTCCAAGCTGCCTGTGTAACACACTACCATCCCCTCCAAGCTGTGTAATACACTACCATCCCTCCAAGCTGTGTAATACACTACCATCCCCTCCAAGCTGTGTAACACACTACCATCCCCTCCAAGCTGCCTGTGTAACACACTACCATCCCCTCCAAGCTGTGTAACACACTACCATCCCCTCCAAGCTGCCTGTGTAACACACTACCATCCCCTCCAAGCTGTGTAACACACTACCATCCCCTCCAAGCTGTGTAACACACTACCATCCCCTCCAAGCTGCCTGTGTAACACACTACCATCCCCTCCAAGCTGCCTGTGTAACACACTACCATCCCTCCAAGCTGTGTAATAAACTACCATCCCTCCAAGCTGTGTAACACACTACCATCCCCTCCAAGCTGTGTAACACACTACCATCCCCTCCAAGCTGCCTGCGTAACACACTACCATCCCTCCAAGCTGTGTAATACACTACCATCCCTCCAAGCTGTGTAATACACTACCATCCCTCCAAGCTGTATAACACACTACCATCCCCTCCAAGCTGCCTGTGTAACACACTACCATCCCCTCCAAGCTGTGTAACACACTACCATCCCCTCCAAGCTGTGTAACACACTACCATCCCCTCCAAGCTGCCTGTGTAACACACTACCATCCCCTCCAAGCTGCCTATGTAACACACTACCATCCCTCCAAGCTGTGTAATACACTACCATCCCTCCAAGCTGTGTAATACACTACCATCCCTCCAAGCTGTGTAACACACTACCATCCCCTCCAAGCTGCCTGTGTAACACACTACCATCCCCTCCAAGCTGTGTAACACACTACCATCCCCTCCAAGCTGCCTGTGTAACACACTACCATCCCTCCAAGCTGTGTAATACACTACCATCCCTCCAAGCTGTGTAATACACTACCATCCCTCCAAGCTGCCTGTGTAACACACTACCATCCCTTCCAAGCTGCCTGTGTAACACACTACCATCCCCTCCAAGCTGTGTAACACACTACCATCCCCTCCAAGCTGCCTGTGTAACACACTACCATCCCTCCAAGCTGTGTAATACACTACCATCCCTCCAAGCTGTGTAACACACTACCATCCCCTCCAAGCTGTGTAACACACTACCATCCCCTCCAAGCTGCCTGTGTAACACACTACCATCCCCTCCAAGCTGCCTATGTAACACACTACCATCCCTCCAAGCTGTGTAATACACTACCATCCCTCCAAGCTGTGTAATACACTACCATCCCTCCAAGCTGTGTAACACACTACCATCCCCTCCAAGCTGCCTGTGTAACACACTACCATCCCCTCCAAGCTGTGTAACACACTACCATCCCCTCCAAGCTGTGTAACACACTACCATCCCCTCCAAGCTGCCTGTGTAACACACTACCATCCCTCCAAGCTGTGTAATACACTACCATCCCTCCAAGCTGCCTGTGTAACACACTACCATCCCTTCCAAGCTGCCTGTGTAACACACTACCATCCCCTCCAAGCTGTGTAACACACTACCATCCCTCCAAGCTGCCTGTGTAACACACTACCATCCCCTCCAAGCTGTGTAACACACTACCATCCCTCCAAGCTGTGTAACACACTACCATCCCTCCAAGCTGCCTGTGTAACACGCTACCATCCCCTCCAAGCTGTGTAACACACTACCATCCCCTCCAAGCTGTGTAATACACTACCATCCCCTCCAAGCTGTGTAACACGCTACCATCCCTCCAAGCTGCCTGTGTAACACACTACCATCCCCTCTAAGCTGTGTAACACGCTACCATCCCTCCAAGCTGTGTAATACACTACCATCCCCTCCAAGCTGCCTGTGTAACACGCTACCATCCCCTCCAAGCTGTGTAACACGCTACCACCTCCTCCAAGTCACACAGCGGAAGCTTCCACTGCAACATCATTCTGAATCCAGGGACATCCTCTGTGATAGAAGCACAGGAGGAGGTTCGCAGCCACTTTGTCCAGCTCAGTGAAGGGGGAGAAGCAGTTCTCGGACACCAGGATTGAATAATGATGGAACTGCCTCAGTCATATTACAAATCCGTCTAGTTGGAAGTAACAGCAAGATCATTGACAAAGTCAAAGTAAGTTTACTATCAAAGCACATGCAGTTGAATTCAGAAGTTTACATACATTTAGGTTGAAGTCATGAAAACTCATTGTTTAACCACTCCACAGATTTTCTATTAGCAAACTATAGTTTTGGCAAGTCGTTGAGGACATCTACTTTGTGCATGACACAAGTAATTTTTCCAACAATTGTTTACAGACAGATTATTTCACTTTTAATTGTTTATATCAAAATTCCAGTGGGTCTGAAGTTTAGAAACAAAATCAAAAGAAATCAGCCAAGACCTCAGGGAGAAAAACTGTGGACCTCCACAAGTCTGGTTTATCCTTGGAAGCAATTTCCAAATGCCTGAAAGTACCACGTTCATCTGTACAAACACTAGTACACAAGCATACACACCATGGGACCATGTAGCCATCATACCGCTCAGGAAGGAGATGCATTCTGTGTCCTAGAGATGAATGTACTTTGGCTTGAAAAGTGCAAATCAATCCCAGAACAACAGCAAAGGACCTTGTGAAGATGCTGGAGGAAACAGGTAGACAAGTATCTATATCCACAGTAAAACTAGTCCTATGTCGACATAACCTGAAAGGCTGCTCAGCAAGGAAGAAGTCACTGCTCCAAAACCGCCATACAAAAGCCAGACTACAGTTTTTAAGTGCACATGGGGACAAAGATCTTACTTTTTGGAGAAATGTCCTCTGGTCTGATGAAACAAAAATTGAACTGTTTGGCCATAATGACCATCGTTATGTTTGGAGGAAAAAGGGTGAGGCTTGCAGGCCGAAGAACACCATCCCAACCGTGAAGCAGGGGGGTTGCAGCATCATGTTGTGACAGGGGGTGCTTTGCTGCAGGAGGGACTGGTGCAATTCACAAAATAGATGGCATCATGAGGAAGGAAAATTATGTGGATATATTGAATCAACATCTCAAGTCATCAGCCAGGAAGTTAAAGCTCGGTCACAAATGGATCTTCCAAATGGACAATGACCCCAAACAAACCACCAAAGTTGTGGCAAAATTGTTTAAGGACAACAAGATCAAGGTATTGGAGTGGCCATCACAAAGCCCTGACCTCAATCTGATAGAAAATTTGGGGGCAGAACTGAAAAAGCGTGTGCGAGCAAGGAGGCCTACAAACCAGTTCTGTCTGGAGGAATGGAACAAAATTCCAGCAACTTACTGTGAGAAGCTTTTGGAAGGCTACCCAAAGCGTTTGACCCAAGTTAAACAACTTAAAGGCAATGCTACCAAATACTAACAAAATGTATGTAAACTTCTGACCCACTGGGAATGTGATGAAAGAAATAAAAGCTGAAATAGATCATTTTCTCTACTATTATTCCGACATTTCACATACTTACAATAAAGCAGTGATCCTAACTGACCTAAGACAGGGAATGTTCTCTAGGATTAAATGTCAGGAATTGTGAAGTTTAAATTATTTGGCTAAGGTGTATGTAAATTTCAGACCAACTGTATACTTTGGCAGTATATGGAAAAGCCTCAGGCACTCATATATATACCATAGCCAGGATGCCTAAGACTTTTGCCGACGTGGAGCGGAGAGCAGGTTTGTAAATCTGCTGGGAGCGAAGGATATTGGGAATGGTGAGGGTGGAGCGCTGTGGGAGGGGTGTGGGACAGGTGGCAGAGAAGGAGTGTCAGGGGTAGGGAGGGTGGCACACATGCAGGTATACCCAGCCCAGAGACACCAGGCAAGGTCATTTGATTCCAAGCAATTGGCTTTTTGATCATTACAGAATGTCTCTCTGGTGCTCCCTGCCCCCTCCCCTCTCCCTGCCCCCTACCCACTCTCAGTCCACAACAGCGACCCATATCAGAATCAGGTTTATCGTCACTCACACAAGGCATGGAATTTGTTTTTTTTTGTGGCAGCAGTACAGTGCAATACATAAAATTACTGTTGCACTGTGCAAAAGTCTTCGGCACCATAGCTATATATATATGTGTGTGCATAAGACACAGTAACTATATTCCGCCCAGTGCGTGAATCACAAGATATAGAAGGTAATGGACCCAGTGCTGGTCAATAGTGTTTGTGCTGTGCTCGGTGACTCAGTGTCAGTCAGCAGCTGTGGTTATGTGACTAAATAAAGAAAAGATTTATCTCACACACATTGTAACACCAAAACATACAGTGAAATGCATCTTTGAAAGATCAATAGTGAAATGTTTTGTTTCCATCAATGACCAACACTGTGTGAGGTCACTTGCCGCAAGTATTGTCAGTGTAGCATGCCCACATCGTATGAACCCTCACTGGCATGCATTTGGAACGTGGGAGGAAACCAGAGGACCTGGAGGAAACCCACATGCTCACAGGGAGAATGCAGAAACTACTTGCTAACAGTAATGGGAATTCAACACTGAACACAGGAGCTTTAAAGGGTTTATGCTAACTGCTATGCTACCGTGCCACGAGAAGACTGTGCAGTTTTTGGTCAGGGAGGTGGATGCTGAAAGAGGGGCAGAGCCAACTCCAGCTCTCACGGAAAGGAGGAAGGCCTCATTTCCTCAGTGATGGGGAGGGAATGCAGCCATGGGCTTCTCCCTTCAACCATCTCTACAGCCCCATCAAGCCCATTCAAGTGTTGTAGGAGTGCGCTTTCCCCATGTCATCATCCTGTCAGAGTCATAGAGCATCACTCCACAAAACAGGCCATTCAGCCCATCTAGACCATGCCAAAATGTCTCACCAAACAGCACCCAGACCCCTCCCATCCACGCACACCCAAACATCTGTAAAATGGTGAAATCAAAACCCACATCTACCAGTTCCACCGGCAGCTCGTTCCACCCCTACACCCCCCCCCCCCACCGTGAGCATTGAAGATCCCCCTCAGGTTACATTTAACTATTTCACCTTTCACCCATATCCCATAATCTTTAGTTCCAGTCTATCATTCATTAGAATTAATCCAGATTCCAATGGAGTGTACAGTTTCTGACCAAATCACAACCGAGTGTTAAATCAAGGTCCCCCCCCCCCACCCCAGGTTCCACTCCAGGGCAGGAACTAGCCCCTCTCACCCTGAATTGCCCTCACCTCCATCAGTAGAGGCATTCCGTGTGTGGGGCCTGGCTGTGTCCCTGCTGCCTGGCACGAAACGGAATCGAAGGCTGCTTTATCCTGCACATGTGCACAGACCAAGTTGACCCAAAGCCTGTCAGTGGCTGAGAAGGACTTTGGTGTATCCTGAGGTGAGGGGCATGCAGAATGGACTCCTCCCCACAGGCTGGGAAGCAGGCGTATCCCGTTCCTGGTTCGGAAAGAAACCGATCTGCAGCTACCGGGCTACCTCTGGGACCTCGGAGCATAAGGTCAGTGGGTGAAGTGACCCATGGACACTGGAATGCAACACCAGCAGTCCACTGGATGCTTGTAGATTGAGCAATGGCCCGGGGGGGGGGGGGGTGGGTGAGGGAAGGCTGGAGCGGGCTTGGGGCTAGTTACCCATGCTGGGAGACTGAGCAGGGTTACCATGAGTTCAGGTGTTCAGGAACCACTTTGGCTCCATTGAGAAGAGTTAGATCGGCAGGAATCAGTGAGAGGACCAGGGAAGGAACGTTCCAATGGCGCTTGTGTCCTTCGAGGGAGGGAGCCCGTCATTGTCAGCTGAGATGGTCCATCTGTGACCGCAGAACACAAGGGTTGCCCATGCCCCTCCACCAGCAAGGGTCTGAATCAGCAGAAAGCCAGGTCCCCACCCTCACACCAGAAGGTGCTGCAGGCCTCTTGGCCCTCATTCTTGCTCTATAGGCACTAATGTCACAACTGATCTTTCACATCAGCACTGCCTCTCTGCAACACCCCCCCCCCCCCATATTTAAATCTGTGGCCGGGAGAGAAACTACACCTTACTTACTTGAAAGATCACATTGGGCCTGCTGGTCTGTGCTTTGCTTTGATTGTAGACGGTCTGAAATGGAACCCTTTTATTTCTAAGTTCCAGAGGCTGGCTCATTCTGTGGAGAACCAGTCTTTGCTTCACAGCGATCTCTCTGTCCGTGTTGGGCCTTGTTCCTTTTATTCCTGAGCTGTTGCCTCTAGTGCAGTACCTTCAGAAAGATGTTTCTTTAGTGTATATGCAAATCACTCTTTCTTTCAAGAATCATGCGACACAGTCAAACATGTCTTTCACCAGTACTGAACCAGTTATTGCACGGTGGTACACATTTGACATAGAATCATAGAGCTCTACGACACAGAAACAGGCCATTCAGCCCACCTCGCCTGCGCCAAACTATTAATCTGCCTAATCCCATCAACACACACCCAGGACATAACCCACCATACCCCTCTTATCCATGTACCTATCCAAATGACACTTAAATGTTGAAATCAAAATTGCATCCATCACGTGTGTTGACAGCTTATTCCACATTTTCTTCACCCTCTGAGTGAAGAAGTTTCCCCTCATGTTCCCCATACCATTTCACCTTTCACCCTTAACCATGGCCCCTAGTTCTTGTCTTACCCAATCGCAGTGGGAAAAGCACATTTGCATGTACCCTAGCTACATTCCTCATAATTTGGTATACCTGTCAAATTTCATACACTCCAGGGAATAAAGTCCTAACAAACTGTACAAGCAGGAATTACGATAAAGGTCTTTGCCTGTTACTAGTCCAGCTGGAAATCAGCTGGAATTCCTACTCATTAATTTCCATGTCTGCCACTTTCATCAGCCCTTGACCACATAAAGCAATCTGTCTTCCCTGATCTTTCTCATCCCTCATCAGAAGATAACATTTCCAACCTTACGAGTCTTAACCTCTCCTTTTTATCAGAACTTTGGGAAAACTAACAGCATCTCCAATGCTTCTGTCCTCTGGAAAATTTCAGTCTATCATTCATCTGGCAGGGATTCCAAACCCAGGGTCCATAGACCCCTTTGGTTAATGGTAAGGATCCATGGAATAAAAAAGCTTGGGAACCCCTGACCTGCATCTTCTCTTCTTCACTTAGTCAAGCCTAGTGTCATTCAGTTCTCAACTAGCCCATCCTCCAGATTCTCTAAAACAAGTGACTTCACCTCCTCCAATGGCCTGCTTGGACAGAGACACAAGAAACAATTCCTTTGGGGAGAGGGTGGACGGACTTGGCTTGTTTTCTCTGGAGTGTCGAAGGCCGAGCAAGATCTGATAGAGGATTATAAGATTATGAGATGCATAGATGGAGTAGATGAGGAGTATCTGTTTCCCAGGGTTGAAATGTCTAATTCCACCTGAAGGTATGAATTGAAGGTGAGAGGGGTAGGTTCAAGGGGGACGTGAGGGGGTAAGGTTTGTTACCCAGAGTGGTGGACATCTGGAATGTGCTTCTTGATATAAAGGTGAGAGGGGGTAGGTTCAAGGGGGACGTGAAGGGGTAAGGTTTGTTACTCAGAGTGGTGGACATCTGGAATGTGCTATTTGATATGGTGGTAGAAGCAAATACAAACATCTAAACATCTATTTCAGGAGATGTTTAGATAGGTACATGGATGTGAGGAAGATGGAGGGATATGGACATGGTGTAGGTAGAAGGGATTGGGTGTTTTTGGTTTGCTGTTCAGCTGGTTGGGCACAATATTGCGGGGCGAATGGCCAGTTCTGTACTGTTCTACGTTTTACTCTGAGGATTCACTTGTCCTCTATGAGATACCCCCCACCCCAACCAACCAACCAGCACCTCAAAACAGGAGGCACCTGAGAAGGGGCTGGAACTCTTACCGCTAAAACATCCGTCTTTCAAGGCCACTGCAAGTATTCTCCTTAATGCAGTGTTGGCAAATTTCAAATCCTATTAATTTTTAATGTCAAACATTATAAATGGGAATTAGTAAGATACAGTGTGGTACTGACCATTTTTGATTTGTGTTTGTGTATAGATTAAGGTAATCAGATCGCTGTTTTCCGTGAAGAAGATTTTCTTCGTGACTTCATCTTTGTGCTTCAGGCTTTCCAGGTGATGTCACTGTTGGGAGAGGTGGGAGCACTGATCCAAGAGATGCTGTCTGCAATAATTCCTAGTCATAGTGGATCAGAAACGTTTTAGTGACATTGCAGAGGGTTCACAGAAATGGTTCCAGGACTGAAAAGCTCATCATAGGAGGAGTATCTGACATTTTTGGGCCTGTACTCACCGGAATTCAGAAGTATGAGGGGTGACCTCATTGAAACCTATCGAATGTTGAAAGGCCTCAATAGAGTGGATGTGGAGTGGATGTTTCCTCGAGTGGGGGAGTCAAAGAACAGTGGACACTGCCTCAGAATAGAACAGAAATGAGGAGGAATTTGTTTAGCCAGAGTGGTAAGCCTGTGGGACTTGTTGCCATGGGTGCTGTAGAGACCAATTCATTGGGTATATTTAAGACAGAGGTTGATAGTGTCAGGGAGATGGGGTGAAGGCAGCAGAGTGGGGCTGTCAGGGAAAATGAATCAGCCATGATGAAATGGCAGAGCAGACTCAATGGAATGAAGGGCTGAATTCTGCTCCTATGGCCTTATAACTTGGAGCATTAGAAACCTGAGTGTAATAGTTGCTTCCCCTCTCTGCTGCCCTGCAAGTGGTAGTTCGGTGCAGCTTGTCAAGACGTTGTCATAGAACATAGAACACTTACAGCATAGTAAAGATTGAACTGTGAGACAGAGAAAAACAAAACAATTTTACACTCTAATCCAACACCTCCAATATCTTGATCTCAACCCGGCAGCGAGAGATCGGCTGGTGGATGTGACCACCATTCATCTGAGTGGCAAAGACAAATGTAACATTAATGTCAGGTAGCAAAACAAGATAAATCTGGAGCAAACAACTCAGTGGTAGCCCGTTTGGAATCTTAATCAACTGATCAATAATTGGAATAGACTTTCCAGTGTGTTAGTGGTTGTTTTTAAGACATAGTTAGAAACTGTCATGGGGCAAAAAAAGTCAGTCCTTAACAGTTGGATCCGCTGTGACAGGTCAGCTAATGGCTCTCATTCCTGTCAGGAAAAAAAAGGGAAATCAGGATTGGCTGGAATAATCTCTCAGAGTGCACGTCCAGTGTTCCACTTTGGTAAAGCGAATAGCGGTTTGCTCTCTCAGGTAAAGATAGTGATCCAATGCCCATTGTGTCAGGGCCATTATAATCTGTGAACATCCTCAAAGGCTGGTACTTCCAGAAGATGGCTTCCATCACTAAGGACTCTCACCAGCCTTCTTCTCATTAGAACCTTAAGACACGGGAGCAGAATTAGGCCATTCAGCCCGTCGAACCTCTCCGCTGATTTATTATCCCTCTCAACCCCATTCTCCTGCCTCTCCCAGTAACCTTTGATGCTCTTACTCAAGATCCTTAATCAAGATGCTATCTACCTCTCTGTTAAATATACCCAGTGACGTGGCCTTTCCGGCCACCTGTGGCATTGAATTCCACAGGTTCACCACCCGCTGGCGACACAAGTTCCTCCTCATTCAGTCTCTTTGCACTGGTTTGGTTGATCGGCAATCTACCTGCAGGCGTTTTGTCACCACTTGAGGAGACTTCGCCGTACGCTGGTGTGCCCTCTGAAATGCTTGGCCTTTTCTGTGCGTATCCATCAGCTGATCGGTCATCATTACGGAAACACAGTTGTGATGCAGGGAGGAAATCTCGTCACTGACCGGTTGCGTGATGAACTCTCAGCCTTGTGATCTGGAATTTTGCCTGCGTCGGCTCGTAAATAGGATCGATGTCTACGCATCTGTTTACAGAACTGTTCATGGAAAACCCACACTTCTTGGAATTCTCTTGCATGACGCGCATTCGCTTGCACCACGACTTTCACCGATACCCAGTTGGATTTGTGCCCCACTTGATTTTCCTGGGTAGAGACTTGGGAGAGATGCTCACTCCACTTTACAGCCAGTTGATGTTCATGGATCCTTGTGGATAGGGTCCCTAATCTCATCAGGAGAGTGGTTCAGGCTAAGACCCCTCACTGATCCTGATGAAGGGAAAACACTGACTGTTTCCTCTTTGGAAATAGATGCTGCCCGGCCAGATGAGTTCCTCCAGCACTTTGTGTCTGTTGCAAGGAGTTCAGTTGTTGTTCAGACCAAACATCAGAATGGGGGGGGGGAAATGTGATCTAGGTGACTTTGACCGTGGAATGATTGTTGGTGCCAGTCAGGGTGGTTGGAGGATCTGAGAAATTGCTGATCTCCTGTGATCTTCACGCACAACAGTCTCTAGAATAGGGGTTCCCAACCTGAAGTCCTTGGGCCCATAGAATCATAGAGCATTACAACATTGGCCCTTCTTGGCTGTGCCGAACCATTTTTCTGCCCAGTCCCACTGACCTGCACCTGGACCATATCCCTTCATCTGGCAGCTCATTCCACACTCCCACCACTCCCTGTGTGGAGAAGCCCCCCCCCCATGTTCCCTTTAAACTTTTCCCCCTTCACCATTAACCTATGTCCTCTGTTTTTTTTTCTCCACTAGTCTCAGTGGAAAAAGCCTGCTTGCATTCACTCTATCTATGCCCATTGTAATTTTATATACCTCTATCAAATTCCCCCCTCATTCTTCTACGCTCCAGGGAATAAAGTCTTAATCTAGTCGACCTTTCTCTGTAACTCAGTTTCTCAAGTCCTGGCAACATCCTTGTAAACCTTCTCTGCACTCTTTCAACCTTATTAATATCCTTCCTGTAATTTGGTGACCCCCTTGTTGATGGTAGGGGTCCATGGCATAAAAAAGGTTGGGAACCCCTACTCTAGAGTTTACAGACAATGGTGCCAGAAAGAAAATAAATCCAGTGAGTGGCAGTTCTGTGGGTGAAAATGCCTCGTTAATGAGAGAGGTCAGAGGAGAATGGCCAGAGAGGTTCCAGCTGACAGGAAGGTGACAATAACTCAGATAACCACACATTACAATAGTGGTGTGCAGAAGAGCATTTCTGAATGTGCATCATGTTAAACGTACAACCATAGAAGACCATGTCGAGTTCTATTCCTGTACTAATAAAGAGGCCATTGAGCGTAGGTCTTTGCATTGTGTACTGCCGCTGCAAAACAATATGGTGCACATTGTTGAAGATGGTGATAACAGACCTTATTCAGATTCCAATTCTGTATTTCTGCTTTGGAGAGCTTGTTCTACATCAACATAATCGGCAAAAAAAGTTTCTAAAATACTCAGACCACCCCATCTGGCACCAATTATTCCACGCTCAAAGTCATTGAGATCACATTTCTGCCCCGTTCTGATGTTTGCTCTGAACAATAGCCGAACCCCTTGACCATGTCTGCATGTTTTTATACATTGAGTCACTGCTGCATGATTGGCTGATTAGATATTTGCATTAACGAGCCGTTGTACCAGACTACCTTATAAAGTGGAGGTGATGGGCCAAAAGTCCCACTTTGGTGCAGGACACCACCATGACTCTGAGAAATGCTTTCTGCATGTTACACTTAATGGAGCCCTATGGCTATAATGCAGGCTGAGACAAGCAAAAGGCACGATTGAAATATAACCGTTAAAGGCTGAAATTACACAGGCCATTAAATATTGTGTGTTCTCTGGACTAATGGAGCATGTAGCTGTTACTTAGCGATTACCCTCTCCACAAAACCATTAATGGATGCCACAGTTAATCATCTTTCCTTTTCCCGGAGAATCCTGCCTCCAAATACAGTTTTCACTTTTGCCAGGAATTCAGTAGTCAGCATACACAGTGAAGGACATGGCAAGTCGAAGTGAACCATTGTTACTGTAATTGAGATATAACATGGAGTAGGCTCTTCTGGCCCACTGCTCAGCAACCTCCGATTTAATCCCAGCCTAATCACAGGACAATTTACAATGACCAATTAACCTACCAATTGGTACATTTTTTTTGGACTGAGAGAGGAAACTGGAGCAATCGGAGAAAATCCATGCTTTTCATGTAAAAACTCCTTACAGATGGCATCAGAATTGTACTTCTAACTCCAACGTCCCAATCTGCTGACCACTATGCTACCATGGCTCCTGAATGTCTTTGATTAGAGACCTAGAGTCATAGATAAATACAACACAGAAACAGGCTCTTCAGCCCATCAGTCTGTGCTGAACCATTTAAGCCACCTACTCCCATCAACCCGCACTGGGACCGTAGCTTTCCATACCCTTACCATCCATGTACCTATCCAAACTTTGCTTAAATGCTGAAATCAAGCTGGCATGTACCACTTGTGCTGACAACTCGTTCCACATGCTCGTGACCCTCTGAGTGAAGAAGTTTCACCCATGATCCCCTTAAACTTTTCAGCTTTCACCCTCAACCTATGACCTCTAGTTGCAGTCCCACCAAACCCCAGTGGAAAATGCCTACTTGACCCTATCTAAACCTATCTATACCCTATCTATATCCCTCATAATTTTGTATACCTCTATTAAATCTTCCTTCAGTCTTCTATATTCCAAGAAATAAAGTGCTAACCTATTCAATCTTTCCTTATAACTCAGGTCCTCCAGACCTGGTAACATCCTTGTGAATTTTCTCTGAACTCTTTCAACCTAATTTACATCTTTCCTGTAGGCAGGTAACCAAAACTGCACACAATACTCCAAATAAGGCCTCACCAATCTCTTATACAAATTGAACACAACACCCCATCTCCTGTGCTCAGTACTTTGATTTATGAAGGCCAATGTGCCAAAATTTTTTTTTTACCCTATCCACCTGTGACATCACTTTCAATGTATTATGGACCTGCATTCCCAGATCCTTTTGTTCTACCACAGTGCCCTACTGTAGACTGTCTAAAATCTACCTTGGTTGGTCCTACCAAAGTGAGTTATTGATTATAATACAATAATTTGAGAATGCTGATTTGAAGTTTTCTAGGGTTTTTGGGTTTCAGAGGTTAGCTGTAATTCCTGTTTGAGGTCAACAGGGGGCATGTCATGTCCTGTTCCCTGTCACAACTAAAGGTCTAATGAGGAGAAAGATCAACAAAACCATAGATGCTAGAAATAATCAGGAAGCTTAAGATGGTGGTCAATATTGGTAGCTTGGGTTGAGGTGTTTGACGTTGCAGTGTTTGCTGAGCTTGGTAATTATCTTGCAGATGTTTCATCACCAGTCGAGGTGACATCCCCAGTGCACAGTTGTTGGTGTTTCTCTCTGGGAGAGTGCTCACGTTTATATAGATCCTCCCCCCGCCATTTGCTTGCCTCTGTCCTGATTGGCTACCCCTTCAGTTGACCTTTGAATCCTATTACCTCACATTTCTTTGCTCTTCGGCGTTTTAAGATGGCATCTATTTCGATATGCTTGCTTACAGAGTGATCAGAAGTGAAGCACGCTTCTAAAAACTCCTGTGGCTGCTTTGTATTTGCCTTTGCCAGAACCCCTGTGATAATAAGCCACAACCAATAGATTGCTGCTTCAGTGTGAGACCCCTCACCTTGACCAGCTCAGCCTTCCACTCCTCAAAGATCTGTCGGTGAAATCAAAGTAGACTTTTATCAGAAAGAACAACGTTCATTCAGAAAAAGAAAACTGGAAGAAAGCATTTGGTCAGAAGAGCTTCCCTCTTAATGGAAAGTATAATGCACTTTGTAGAGCAGGCAGGACCCCTAGAGGGTGAAGGTAGCCTACGGACATTGCCCGCTTAAATAGAAAACCACTTTCACGTACAGAAGATACAATGTGTAGTCCTCAAAGCAAAATTTAACTCAATTGAAATATGTAGGACAGAATGGGTACAGTTCTTTGTTTCTTCAACACTATCCTTTCATCTCTGCAGGCTCCATAAACACAGAGTGGTTAAGAAGGTGCATGCTTCATTAGTCAGTGGGATTGAGTTCAAGAGTTGCAAGGCAATGATGCAGCTCCATAAAACCCTGGTTAGGCCACACTTGGAGTATTAAGTTCAGTTCTGGTCGCCTCACTATAGGAAGATTGTGGAAACTTTAGTGGGGGGTGCAGAGGATGTTTATCATGACGCTCACACACAAGAAAATCTGCAGATGCTGGAAATCCAAAGCAACATGAACAAAATGCTGGAGGAACTCAGCAGGCCAGATATCATCTATGAATAAGCGTGAACAGTCTACGTATTGGCTGAAGACTCTTTATCAGGACCGGAAGGGAAAGGGGAAAGAACCAGCAGACATAATTTTAAGGAGATTGGATGAAATTAATGGGTGGGGGGATGTCAGAGGGTGTTTTTTTAAACAGCAAGTGGTGGGTGCGTGGAATGCACTGCTGGGGTGGAGGAGGAGACAGATACACTCGGACATTTAAGAAACTCCTATAGGCACATGGATGATAGGGAAATGGAGGGTTATGTGAAAGGAAGGAGTTAGATTAGTCTTAGAGTAGGTTAAATTGTGGAGCAAAGGGCCTGTACTGTTACACGCTCTGCCTTTACATGATATAGAAAACATAACACCAACCCTACCGCAGGTGACACACTGTCTGAACCTAGGAGGCCAAAACCCTTACAGCAATTTTATTCAACCCAATTTCTAACCCTTGACCTCTGTCACCAAGGACAAGGGCAGAAGGACTCAAGGGAACAACACCGTCTCCAAGACCAGCAGCAACCCGATGTAGAAGTTCTTCCATCTCCGAGTCTAAATCCTGGCACTCTCTCCAGAAAGGTGCCAGAAAAGGGCCAGTAACATCATGAAGGATCCCACCCACCCTGCTCATGGACTGTTTGTCCCACTCCAGTCAAGGAGGAGGCTACGTAACATCCATACCAGGACCACCAGACTCAAAAAAGTTACTTTCCCAAAGCAGTAAGGCTGATCGACACCTCCACCCACTGACCCACCCCTCCGCACCCCCAACCACCACTACTTTATCATTTCCTGTCGATCACCTTATGTACAGACACTCCTGTGCCTAGCGTCACTTTATGAACATATCATTAATCCATGGTTACAAGCTCAAATTACATGTATTATCAAAGGATGTATAAATTATACAACCTGGAAATTTGCCTGCCTCCGGGCAGCCAGAAAGCAGGAAACCCGAAAGAACCCAATTAGAAAAGATGAAGACCGACCCCCCAAATGCACAAGCGAAAGGAAAAAAAGATTGTGTAAACAATAGAAGCCATCAACAACATTCCAAACAAGATTGAGTCCTTGGATCTAAATCCACGGAGCAGCCTGGAGTAGGCCCAAAGCCTGGGTCTCTGTTCATCAAATTAGCCAGGCAAATCACCGTGAAGCTCACAGACACCAAGCGCAGCAGCCGGGGCAGTCTCACAGCCTCAGAGTCATGGAGAGAGGAGTGAATCACAGGAGAGCGAGCAAAATCAGCCCAATTCTCGACACCCTGGCTTTCAGTCTATCTGGGCTGGCGTTTAAATTGTCCAAGTAGTGGGTTTTACATCACACTAGGACCCGGTCTCCACCGCAGTGAAATGTTCTGGGCCTAGACCACACTGCCCAGTGATTTGCTCTCGGCCTAGAGTCTGTCACCCAGCTGAAGCCGTTCTCACTTTTCCAAATGGGTTTAGAAGGATTCAGCCTTAGCCTCGCACCCAGGTTCATTGGGTAGGCATCGGCTCTCCTCTGCCTCGACCCTTCCTTTCTGAATTGTTCCACTTCACCTGCATCGGTTTTGCAACTCACCAGTGCAGCTCATCTCTCAAATTCGCTACGCCTCAGCATTCTTGCCTAGTTAGTGTGTTTTTTTCACTATTATCATGCCCGTTATCTTATCGTGTTGTTTCTTTGGATCCAGAGCAACAATTATTTCATTCGCCTTTACACTTCTGTACTGGAAGTGACATTAAACAATTCTGAGTCTCGAGTCTCTCCATAAAACAAGAGTGCAGTGGCTTGAGAAGACAGCTCAATCAACTTCTCAAGGGCAGTTGGAAGTACACAATTATAACGCCCACACCCCACACAAACAGAAAAACATTGTGTGTGTGCCGCA
Organism: Hypanus sabinus; assembly: GCF_030144855.1. Classification (NCBI taxonomy): domain Eukaryota; kingdom Metazoa; phylum Chordata; class Chondrichthyes; order Myliobatiformes; family Dasyatidae; genus Hypanus; species Hypanus sabinus. The sequence continues at coordinate 101,798,334 of NC_082716.1, read as the reverse complement.
TCCCTTATAAGTCTTTTTTCACAACCAGGAACACTTCGGTACAATGGCTGAATGTGGAAGGAGCTGACTGCAAAGATCTGGCGTGGCCGTGGGATATTCTCATCCCACACATCAATGCAATAAGCATTGAGTTAGCTTGCAAATTGAACAGACTAGAATAACGGCTGAATCCATTTCCTTCACCAATTTGCCACAAATACAGGAGACATTAGCAAACAGCAGCAAGTTAAATTTTAACTTACTTTCAGTACTTTCCTCATTCTTACTTGCTGTCTGGGCAGTTCATGGTGTTATTGAATGCAATATCTCTAACAAATGGAATCATTCAGATGCTGGAAGGGATTCATTTACATAAATCCATGAATGCCTACACTTCCCATCAGCCTCCACAACCAACAGATTATCCCCTACAACTTCCACTGTCTCCAAAGGAATTCTACCACTAAACAGATCTTTAACTCCCTCCCCCTGCTTGCTTTTTGCAAGGATCCCTCCCCGCTAATCTCCCTCCAGTCACTTACCTCTGCAGGCAGCCCAAGTGCTGCACCTGCTCCCTCACCTCCATTCAAGGCTCCAAACAGTTCTTCCAGCTGAATCAACACTCCACCTGCAAATCTGCTGGGACCATCTATTGTGTCTGGTGCTCCCACTGCAGCCTCCTCTACGTTGGTGAGACCCATCGAGCACCTCCGCTCCATCTGCCATAAGCGGGACTACCAGTGGCCAAACATTTTAATTCCCTCCCTGACGTGCCAGTCCACGGCCTCCTCTTGTGCCAAGATGAAATTACCCTCAGGGTGGAGGAGCAACACCTTATATTCTGTCTGGGTCACCTCCAGCCTGAAGGTCATTATTAACTTCTCCTTCTGGTGAAAAAATTTACCCCCTCCACTATTCCCCTCTCTTTTACTTCTCACCTGCCTGTTTCTTCCCCTGGGTCACCTCCTCCTTCCCTTTCTCAATTTGAACACGCTCCTCACCTACCAGACTCTTCCTTCTGCAGCCTTGGTCTTTTCCCACCCATCACCTTCCAGATATCCTCATCCCCCTGTGCCCCACCTTTTTATTCCAGCATCTCCCTCTTCCTTCTCAATCTTGGAGAAGGGTCTTGGCCCAAAATATCAATTGTTTACTCTTTTCCCGAGACACTGCCTGACCTGCTGAGTTCCACCAGTATTTGGGTGTCTGACAAGCACTGTTTGAGCTCAACTCTCCTGGAGTGAAAGAAAATGGCCTGAATGGGAATCAAATTCAGGTTATTGGCTTGAAAGTCCAACACTCCATCACTGTGCCATTAAGGACTGAGCACAAACCCCACTGCAGAAACCATGACGCAGGCAGGAATTGATGTTCAAAGTAAATTTTATTGTCAGGGTACAAACATGTCACTACTTACAACCCTGAGACTCATTTTCCTGTGGGCATGCTCAGCAAATCTGTAGAATAGTAACTGTAACAGGATCAATGAAAGACCAACTAGAGGGCAGAAGACAACAAACTGTAAATGCAAATATGAATAAATAACAATAACATGAGATGGAGTCCTTAAAGTGACATCATTGGTTGTGGGAACATCTCACTAGATGGGGCAAATGAGTGTAGTTATCCCCCTTTGTTCAAGAGCCTGATGGTTGAGGGGGCAGTAACTGTCCTTGAGCCTGGTAGTGCGAGTCCTGGGGGCTCGTGTACCTTATGGCACAGCTAGAGAGCACAACCCGGGTGGTGAGGACCTCTGAAGATGGCTGCTGCTTTTCAATGGTAACATTTCATGTAGATGTGCTCAATGGTTGGGGGGGCTTTATCCATGAAGGACTGGATTGAATCCATCTACCTTTTGTAGGATTTTCTATTCAGAGGCATTAGCCGTGATGCAGCCAGTCAATATACTCACCACAACACATCTATAGAAGTTTGTCAAAGCTTTAAATGTCATGCCAAGTCTCTGCAGACTGCTGAGGAAGTAGAGGCTCTGCCAGGCTTTCTTCCCGATTTCATTTAGTTGCATTTAGTGTGCAGATTGAAAAGCATATTTTACTTCCTTTTAGCAAAGCTGGTTAAAAACAGGCAACCAGTCCAACTCAAAAACGCAGAAATCCAAACACAACTTTATAAATCCAAGATCTCAAAGCAGAAATAAGACCCAGAAACGGCAGGCAGTAAGCAGACAGCAAAAAGCCACAGAAAACACTCAAAAAGAAAAAAATACCAAGGACTCTTACTAGCTACACAACCACACTTTAAGATAAGTAAGGTATAGGAAGCAGGGTTTAAATATACAGACTATAATTGGGGTCTTATGCAGTCAATGATCAATGAGTCCGATCAGTTCCGAAAAAAACCTTAGGGAACTATGTCTGCCCCCTGCTGGCCAACCGTGGAATAGACTGAGGGAGACATCCTGAGGTTAAACCTATATCAGAACAGCATCGGTTGAGAACAAACATTCCTGAAAATTCCTACTTCAGTTTCCACTTTGAAATGAAATGCTTTTTTGTTCAACTCTAGGCTGCCCAAAGTTTACTCTTGATGGTGTGGTGATGAGATGTGATGGTTGGCACAGTCAAAAATCTTTGACTGCATGGTATCCAGTCGGCTGTGGGAAGGATGGCAGAGAGCTCTGAGAGCCAGTGGTGAAGGCACAGATATTGTGCCAGTCTCTACTGGCTGCCCTAAATTATGTCGTTCGTTCATTATGCGCCGTGTCACATGATGTGATCATTCTTGGCAAATTGTTCGACAGAAGTGGTTTGCCTTTGCCTTCTTCTGGGCAGTGTCTTTACAAGACGGGTGACCCCAGCCATTATCAATACTCTTCAGACATTGTGTGCCTGGTGTCAGTGCCAGGACCTGTGATGTACACCAGTGGCTCATACGATCATCCACCACCTGCTCCCATGACTTCACTTGCCTTGATTGGGAGGCTGAGCAGGTGCCACACTCTGCCCAGGGGTGACCTGCAGGCTGGCGGAGGGAAGGAGCACCTTACACCTCCTTTGGTAGAGATGTATCTCCTGTCGAAATCTGATGGCGGGGGGGAAGAAGCTGTTCTTCAGATGTCGGGTGTGTGTCTTTAGGCTCCTGTGCCTCCTCCTCGATGGCAGCATTGAGACGCGGGCACATCCTGGGTGAAGGGGATCCCTGATGACCGATGCCAGCTTTCTGAGGCGTCGCTTTTTGAAGATGTCCTCTATGCTGGGCGATGCAGCCGGCTGAGCTCACATCATCCATTCAGATACCTGACGGTGGAGGGGAAGTACCTGAGTGTGTGTCTTCAGACTCCCAAAGCCTCCTCCTCGTTAGGTGACCATACAATTTAATAAGTAGTTCAGAGGCTTGTGCACTGCTTAGCGACCGCGACACTGCCTTCAGATCCATTACTGATCACATTGAGTCAAAGGAACTGTTCTCCTGTGCTATGACGGCATGAGTCCATGGCCCCAGTCCTGTTTACACTGGTGGTCCAGAGAACAAGTTAATGGTCTT
>NC_082716.1:101779851-101789851 GCF_030144855.1 Hypanus sabinus | reverse complement strand
AGTGTGGAACGAACTTTCAGAGGCTGAAGAACCTGTTTCTGTGCTGTAATGTTCTATGACTTTATACAGTGAAATGTAACATTTAGCATCAAATCAAATCAGAGACGATTGTGTTGGGCAGCCCACAAGTGTTACTATGCCTCCAGAGCCAAAATAACATGGCCTCAACATACCAACCCTAACCCTAATCTCACTTCTATAGTGGAGTATATACTGACTGGTTGCATCATGGCCTTTGAATGGAGAATCCTACACAAAGTAATGGATACGGCCCCGTCCGTCACGGGTAAAGCCCTCTCAGCCATTGAGCACATCTACAATGCAGTCACATGAAAGTAGAAACCATCATCAAGGACCCCGCTATCCAGGCCCTGCTCTCTTCTTACCGCTGCCATCAGGAAGAAGGCGTAGGAGCCTCAGGACTCACGCCACCAGGTTCAGGATCAGTTATCAACTCATAATCATCCAGCTCTTGAAACAAAGGGGATAACTGCACTCAACTTCACTCATTCCACCACTGAACTATTCCTACAACCGATGGACTCACTCCCCAAGACTCTCCATCGCATGTTGTCAATATTTATTGTTTATTTATTTACTATTACTTTGACTTACTTTACATCAGCGGAAATTGAACCTAGTTCTGTAATAGTGTCCTACCATGCTGCCTTAATCTGGGAAAAGATCAACACCCTCATTACCTAGAACTTGAAAGAGACTCTTTCAGCCTTGAAACTGTCCACCCTTTCAGATAGATCATGGCTGTATTCTACCTCAGCTCTCTCTAGTCACCTGAGTTCCACAGCCATTGACAAACCCACACACCAACCCTACACAAACAGCGCTGAATATAGCTTCCCATTGATCTGCAGGCTTGGCAAAGTCCTGAAGCAAGGATGTAATGTTGAGGTTTTATAAAACACTGGCGAGGCCTCACTTGGAGTACTGAGAGCAGTTTTGGGCCCCTTTTCCCAGAAAGGATGTGCTGACATTGGAGACGGTTCAAAGGTGGTTCACGAAAATGATTCTGGGATTGAAAGGCTTCTCATAAGAGGACCGCTTGTTGGCTCTGGGCCTCTACTCACTGGAATTCAGAAGAATGAGGGATGACCTCATTGAAGCCTATCGAATGTTGTTAGGCCTTGGTAGAGTGGATGTTTCTCATGGTGGAGGAGACTACCAGAGGATGTACCATCAGAATAGAGGGACATCCTTTCAGTATGGAGATGAGGAGGAATTTCTTTATCCAGAGAGTGGTGAATCTGTGGAATTCGTTGCCACAGACAGCAATGTAGGCCAAGTCAGTGGGTGTATTTAAGGCGGAGATTGATAGTTTCGTGATTAGTTAGGGCATGAAAGGATATGGGGACAAGGCAGAAGACTGGGGCCAAGAAGGAAACTGGATCAGCCGTGATGAAATGGCAGAGCAGACTCGATGAGCTAAATGGCCTGATTCTGCTCCTCTGCCTTATGGTGTGTGAACTGCATAGACCTGTATGCGAACCAGAGTACCTGCCATGAGCGCAGAGCAGCTTGGCTGAAATCTGTCATCCCGCGTTCCCATCAACATCCCACCAGGACGCCTTTCAGTTCTACTTAGCCTACCAGCTCCTTCAGTCCTAGTGTGAGCTGGATTAGAGCCCTGTGCCTGGTCACCAAGCACCCATATTTGAGGAAAGGGACAGCCTTTCCTCAGCAACGGCTCCACAACAGATTAAGTCATTATTCATCTCCAACTGTGGAAGTTGGAAGACTGAAATAGAATCAGGAAGTACTGGAAACACATCTGAGTGGCAAGATGCAGAATTAACTTTTCAGGTCAATGACTTCTCTTCACAGCCGATTATCTCGGATTTGCTTTGGAGAAGTGCTGCCATTGTGACTGACTGTTACAATGCTGCATCGGTGAACGGGAAGTTACAGGATTCCAGCGTAAGGTCCTGTATAGCAAGGCTGGCTCCTGGCTTCAAACTCACACTGTTCAGGCTGGTCAAGTGGCCACAGACTGCAGCCAGCACCATCACCTGGTGCAATGCTCTACCTAAACCCAAGAGATTCTGAAAACGCTGAACCTGGGTGTTGCTACGTCTGGAGGCCTGAGTTCGAAGGAATGACTGAATAGGTTAGGACTTTATACATTGGAACATAGATGATTGAGAGGAGATTTGATGGAGGTTTACAAAATTTTGAAGGGTAAAGGTAGGGTAAATGCAAGCAGGCTTTTTCCAGAGGTCATGGGTTAAGGGTGAAAGGTGAAAAGTTTAAAGGGAAACATGAGGGGAAACTTCACTCGGAGGGCGGTGAGAGTGTGGAACGAGCTGCCGGCATAAGTGGTGCATGCGAGCTCAATTTCAACGTTTAAGAGAAGTTTGGATAGGTGCATGGAAGGGAGCCGTATAGAGGACGATGGGAGTAGGTATTTTAAACTGTCTAGATGGGCCAAAGGGCCTATTTCTGTGCTGTACTTTTCTGTTGTTACGTACCCCGTAACTGGGTGTCTGACCAGCAGAGAAAGAAGAATCCGTTGGAGTCTGGTGGTACCAAACGAAAGGTGTTTATTAGTAAACTACACAATACAATATCAAAAATGCAAATACACATATAAAACAAGTTAGCAGTAATAAACCTAAAAGTGTCGGAATAATAATAATCAATAATAAACAAGCTCTATCGATGTCTGGAGGTAAATGAATTGTCATAGAAAAGTATAGAGTTCAGTTCATAAATGCTGAGGTGGTTATGGTTGTTGTGTTGAAATCATTGGAGAGAGAGAGAGAGCGAGCGAGAGGTAACAGCTACAGCAGCCAAACCTTCTGTTGCTTTCTTAATCCATCGTGTCGTTGTGGTCATTCAGTTATGACCCCTCTGGTCTTCAACTAGACCGTTCTTCTGTGGTGGACTCGTCACTCTGGCATGAGTGGACACACGCACAAGTCCCCACCGGCCCTGCTGTAACACTGGGAGCTTTACTGACCGATCTCCTGGTTCAGTTTCCAAAGCCCCCACCTTTCTGTGGGTTCCCAACACTCAATCAGTGTCCACTGGTGTGTCTGAAGGGTGGCTCTCCAGACCTATCTTTTTATCCCCACTCACGGAGTCTCAGCTATCCATCAACTCTGAATGATCGTGTCCATCAAATCAGGCCACTCCTGCTATCTCCTGAGGAATGTTAACGAGCAAAGTAAAGTCCTTGTAGTGGAAGGTAAATAATCCAGGAAGAGTCAAAATACAGTAAATTAACGGTCTCTCTCCCCCTCTTATCTGTAGCAGATGTTCTTGCCTGGGCTTTATCTCTCTCTCAATAGCAGCATAACAACAGCAATAGTTTGTTATTCTCAGAAGGGGTGGGGATGGTTAACTCTGCACCCCATTGTCCATCAGGTCTGTCCATCACTAATAACACGGTGACTCTCTAAAAATTCAGCACAACATATAAACGAAATGTTGGGCGAACTCAGCAGGTCAGGCAACATCCATGGACGTGAACAAATGGTCAATCTTTTAGGCTGAGACCCTTCAGGCTGAAACGTTGACTGTTTATTCCTCTCTATAGATATTGCCTGAGCTGCTGATTTCCTCCAGTATCTTGTGTGGGTTACAATACCCTACCTCCCTTGTGCTCTCCGTGCTCTCGTCTCAGTCCAATGGACCCGAAGAGCCTTAGCAGAATTAGGCCATTTGGCCCATTGAGACTGCGCCACCATTCATTCCATCATGGCTGATTTATTCTCTCTCTCACCCCAATCTCTTGCTTTCAATAGGTTTCAATAGGTACATTTAATATGAGAGAAATGTATACAATATACATCCTCAAACTTTTTCCCATAACCTTTGATGCCCTGACTAATCGGGAACCTATTAACCTTCGCCTTAAATACACTCAACGATCTGGTCTCCACAGATCAGAATTTGTGGTAACAAATTCCACAGATTCATCACCCTCTGGCTAAAGGAATTCTTCCTCATCTCTGCTCTAAATTTATCTTCCTCGATTCTGTGGCTGTGCTGTCTGGTTCCGGACTCCATCACGATTGAAAATATCCTCCTCACATCCACTCTATCTAAGCTTTTCAGCATTTGATAGGTTTCAGTAAGATTACCCCCCTCATTCTTCTAAACTCCAGTGAGCCATCAGACTCCTCATACGATAAGTCCTTCCTTCTCAGAATCATTCTTGAACCCTCTCCAACGTCAGCAAATCCTTTCTCAAATGAGGCGCCCAAAACTGCTCACGACCGTCCCTTACCGACAGAAGACGGAGATGTGCCCTGAATACAAACTGCATGATTAAGCTCTTGAGAAAGAAATGGAATTGTTTTGTTACAAACTGTCGCTTGGATCCCCAGCTCCAGAACAGAACTCCTGGTGGAAGCTCTGAGCAATTATCAGAGAAGCCATCAACAGAACCTAGCCTGCGTACCGATGGGTATGGTATCAAATGAATGGTTTTAGATTAGAATCTAAATGCAATTACAGAACTAAAAGCTATTTTTCAGCAAAGTAGCTGTGTCAGGGAACATTAATATGATATATCAAAGCAGTTCCCGGCACCTTCAGTATCCCCACATCTTAGATCTCTCTGCGCAGTTCCCAGTAATTGTTTCAGTCCCCACATAGTATCAGTTGGATGTCAACATGACTTGGGTTTTAAAGCGTGCCTAGGATTCTGAAATTGCACTGGGAAAACTATTTTAAAAATGCATTCAAGAAGGCAGAGGAAGAGAGGCCTGACTATTTCTCTAAGGAGAAAGGCCCAAGCCTCTCAGTGCATATGGTATACAGACTGTTGCTGGTAATACACTGAGCTGTTGTTCTCCCAGGTAATGAATCCTCGGGTGTCAGCTTGCCAGCTGATGCATTGCCTGGTGCCGATGCTTTCAAAGGTAACAATCCCACAGAAACCCATTTCCCCTGGAACACGTCTGTTTCCCAGGTGATGGACGCTGAAGTGACCGTGTCCAAGGTAACATCTCTCAGGTGTCTGTTTCCCAGGTGACCGTATCCCGGGTAATATCTCTGGGGGGATTTGTTACTCAGGTGATGGGCCCTCAGGTGACTCTGACCGCTGAGAATAGAGAATGTCTTCCAGGTCACTGCGAGGACATCTTAACTTCATGTCACAAGATCTGTAAGACCCAGGAAATTGCTGAGATCTTGATTCATGCTTTGCTCTCTCAATCCACGGTCCAGAGGCCTAGTAGTGATTAGGATGGATAGGAAAGGATATGAGTTTGACGCTGTGGTGTTCACTGAGCTTGGCGACTGGCTTGCAGACGTTTCATCTCCAGTCGGGGTGACATCCCCATTGCGCAGTTGTTGGTGTTTCAGCCTGGGAGTGCTTGCATTTACATAGGCCCCCATTTGCTTTCCTCAGTCCAGATTGTCTACCCCTCTGGTTGACCTTTGAATTCTATTGGCTCGTAGTTCTTTGGCTCTGAGGGATATGAAGTGCTGTGATTTGATGACTCGTGACCTATTTTGATAACCTTCTTGAGCAACACACACAAGATGCTGGAGGAACTCAGCAGATCAGACAGCACCCCTGGAAATGAATAAACAGTCGGCGCTTCAGATCTTGGGAAGCTCTTGCCGTATGGGCGATGAAGTCAGATTCCCGGTCTGTGCTGAGACACAGTGCTACCAGTATTGAAACTCCCAGCATGCTCCTGAGCAATGGACCATGGGATTTTCCTCTGGATTTCCTGTTCTGTGAGTGGGAGTTTAACATCTTCACTTGAGTTTGTGGGAATGGAGAGGGTAGAAGATCTTTAGAAAGCCAGGCGGCATCAGAGAAGATTCGCAGGAAACAACTTGGATTAGAGACCATGTTTCATGAGGAACTATTGAGCAAGCTAAGTCTTTTCTCTTTGGATCGAAGGAGGATGAGAGGTGACTTGAAAGAGGTGTACAAGATGGTAAGAAGCGCAGATCGAATAGACAATGAGACTTTTCCCCAGGGGCAAACCATTCCCCAGAAATGGCAAATACCAGGGAGAATAATTTTAAGGTTTTCCTAGAAGAGTACTGTACTTGGAGCATTGTAAGTAGCTCTGGCCCACCATATAAGAGAAGTTGAGCTGGCATTAGAGAAGGTCCAGAGGAGGTTCACAAGAATGAATGCAGGAATGAAGTTAATGTATGAGGAGTATTTGATGACTCTGGGACTGTATTCATTGCATTTTAGAAGAATAATGAAAGGCCTAAATGGAGTAGATGTGGAGAAGGTATTTCCTACGGTCAGGTCCTAGACTCCCCGTACTATAGGAAACTATCTTTCAAAGTCCACTCTATCCAGGCCTTTTAATATTCAATATTGCTTTTGCCTAACATTGCATTTGCCTTTCTTGCCACTGACTTAACCTGCAATTTAACCTTTAGGGAACCCTGTACCAGGACTCCCAAGTCACACTATATGTGGACAGTCTGATATGCTTGAGGCTGTGGTGGCCAGTGCTGTCATGTTTGCTGTTGTGTGCTGGGGCAGCAGGCTGAGGGTAGCAGACACCAAAAGAATCAACAAACTCATTCATAAGGCCAGTGATGTTGTGGGGGTGGAACTGGACTATTTGACGGTGGTGTCTGAAAAGAGGATGCTGTCCGAGTTGCATGCCATCTTGGACAATGTCTCACATCCACTCCATAATGTACTGGTTAGGCACAGGAGTACATTCAGCCAGAGACTCATTTCACCGAGATGTAACACTGAGCGTCATAGGGAGTCTTTCCCGCCCGTGGCCATCAAACTTCACAACTCCTCCCTCGGAGTGTCAGACACCCTGAGCCAATAGGCTGGTCCTCGACTTATTTCCACTGGGCATGATTAACCTATTATTATTTAATTATTTTTTTGTTTTACATTGCTATATCTCTACACTATTCTTGGTTGGTGCAACTGTAACAAAACCCAATTTCCCTCGGGATCAATAAAGTATGTCTGTCTGTTAAGAAGAACTTCAGCCCTAAGTTTCCCAAGAGCCTTCACCACTGAGGGTTTCCTTTTCCCCAGGCTTGGGGGGGGGGGGTTGTTGTGGGCTATTTATTATGATGCTTCAGGGGCACGTTGTCCTCATGTATTCGGAGAAGGCACACCCCTTGCATCAACACTTCTCAGTGTCTGCAGTACTTACCTCTCGCTGAACCAGGACAAAAACTGCGAAGAGTCATTATTATTTACCTTGAGCACATGTTGAGTCTGTCTGATAGGAAATGACATTTCACTGTTCCTTGTGAGAGAGACTAATTCATTCTTCACCCTCATGAAAACTTCAGCATGTTTTTAAATCATTCATACTGCCTTCTCCAAGAGGCAGAATATTGGACTGTCAGAATTTAATAAATGTTTTGAAAGTTCTACATTAATCAGTAAGAACCATCATTACTTAGGGTCTGAAATAGTGTTTGGAAACTGATCCCTTTTTGGCCGGACGATATCCCAACAGTAATGAAGGTTCTGCTGATGAATTGGTTGGTCCATGTTTTCATTTTGTGCAGATTTCAACTTCCAAATATCTGAATGATGAATAGTTGTATCGTCTTCAAGTTACATGTAACTTTGTGCTCTCTCAGAGACTGTGGGCATGATGGACAGGTCTTTATGTCAAGGTTCATCTCTGGTTGGGTTGAGTTGTTCTCGGATCTTGGCAACTTACTAGCAAATGTTTCATCACCATATGAGGAGACTTCATCAGTGTGCTGTTAATTGTGATATGTCCTCCAAATGCTTGGCCTTATCAATCAGCTGATTGATTATCATTACAGGAGCTCAGTTGTGATGTAGGGTGGAAATCTCATTGCTGATTTGTTGCATGGCGAACTTAATGTGTTGTGGCCTGGAATTCTGCCCACGTTGGCTCTTAAAAGTCCTTGAAAGTAAGTCCATAAGTTGTGTTCAGAGATCAGTTCAGAGTTCAGGTGAGTTAAGTTATCCACACTTGTTCAGGAGCCTGATGGTTGTGGGGTAATAACTGTTCCTGAACCTGGTGGTGTGGGACCTGAGGCTCATTGTGGTGAGTGAAGTTACCCACACTGGTCCAGGAGCCTGATGGTTGTGGGGTAATAACTGTTCCTGAACCTGGTGGTGTGGGACCTGAGGCTGATTGTGGTGAGTGAAGTTATCCACACTGGTTCAGGATCCTGATGATTGTGGCGTAATAACTGTTCCTGAACCTGGTGGTGTGGGACCTGAGGCTCATTGTGGTGAGTGAAGTTATCCACACCGGTTCAGGAGCCTGATGGTTGTGGGGTAATAACTGTTCCTGAACCTGGTGGTGTGGGACCTGAGGCTGATTGTGGTGAGTGAAGTTATCCACACTGGTTCAGGAGCCTGATGGTTGTGGGGTAATAACTGTTCCCGAACGTGGTGGTGTGGGACCTGAGGCTGATTGTGGTGAGTGATGTTATCCACACTGGTTCAGGAGCCTGATGGTTGTGGGGTAATAATTGTTCCTGAACCTGGTGGTGTGGGACCTGAGACTCATTGTGGTGAGTGAAGTTATCCACACTGGTTCAGGAGTCTGATGGTTGTGGGGTAATAACTGTTCCGGAACCTGGTGGTGTGGGACCTGAGGCTGATTGTGGTGAGTGATGTTATCCACACTGGTTCAGGAGCCTGATGGTTGTGGGGTAATAACTGTTCCTGAACCTGGTGGTGTGGGACCTGAGGCTGATTGTGGTGAATGAAGTTATCCACACTGGTTCAGGATCCTGATGATTGTGGCGTAATAACTGTTCCTGAACCTGGTGGTGTGGGACCTGAGGCTCATTGTGGTGAGTGAAGTTATCCACACTGGTTCAGGAGCCCGATGGTTGTGGGGTAATAACTGTTCCTGAACCTGGTGGTGTGGGACCTGAGGCTCATTGTGGTGAGTGAAGTTATCCACACTGGTTTAGGTTCCTGATGATTGTGGCATAATAACTGTTCCTGAACCTGGTGGTGTGGGACCTGAGGCTCATTGAGGTGAGTGAAGTTATCTGCACTGGCTCGATTTGTGCCTGATGGTTGTGGGGTAATAACTGTTCCTGAACCTGGTGGTGTGCGACCTGAGGCTCATTGTGGTGAGTGAAGTTATCCACACTGGTTCAGGAGCCTGATGGTTGTGGGGTAATAACTGTTCCTGAACCTGGTGGTGTGGGACCTGAGGCTCATTGTGGTGAGTGAAGTTATCCACACTGGTTTAGGAGTCTGATGGTTGTGGGGTAATAACTGTTCCTGAACCTGGTGGTGTGGGACCTGAGGCTCATTGTGGTGAGTGAAGTTATCCACACTGGTTTAGGAGTCTGATGGTTGTGGGATAATAACTGTTCCTGAACCTGTTGGTGTGGGACCTGAGGCTCTTGTACCTTCATCCTGATGGCAGCAGTGAGAAGAGAGCTTGCCCAAGATTGCAGGGGTCCTTAATGATGGCTGCTGCTTTCTTATGGTAGCACTTCTCATAGATGTACTCTGGTGGGGAACCCATGGTAGACTGGGTTGTATCCAGCACTTTTTGCAGGCATTTCTATTCTTGTACTTTGCTGTTTCCATAACAGGCTGTGATGCAAGCAGTCAGAATACTCTCCACTGTGCATCGAAAGAAGATCTTCAAAGTTTTAAATGTTCAACACATCAAGTGAACGTATATAATCAAACAAGACGTTTCTCTGAACGAGGGTGTAAAGCACAGTGGTACGCATAACACACAATAACTGTGGAAAGAAGGATAAAATCTCAAAAGGAGAAACACAGAGATCAACAAAGTAAAGTGCATAAATTAAATATTGTCAGGTACAGCACAAATTACCCGGTGACACTTCGAATGTGATGCGGCAGGGAGTTCAGAAGCCTAATGGCCTGAGGGAAGAAACTGTTTCCCATCCTGACCGTTCTCGTTTTTATGCATCCGAGTCTCCTGACTGATGGTAGAAAGTCAAAGAGGATGCTGGGTGGATGGGTGGCATCTCAGAAGGTCTATGAATCTTGGAAGACTCATGTGGCGAGTTTCTTACACAGAGTGGTGGGTGT